>NC_141152.1:94739656-94928406 GCF_053477565.2 Lygodium microphyllum | reverse complement strand
GGTGCTTTCTTTGTAGATGTGTGTGGTGTATTGTTATATGCAAACTGTAATAAATGCGAATGTGTATCCCATGTCTGAGGTTTAGAAATAGTATAAGCACGTAAAAGGTCTAGAATAGTGCTATTAGTGGCTTCTGTTTGTCCATTAGTTTCAGGATGAAATGTAGATGAGAAATCAATCTTTGTGCCTAGGTTAGCAAACAGAGTAATCCAAAAGTTGTTACAAAATCTAGAATCACGATCTGAAATAATAACTTTTGGTAATCCATGGCTAGTGAAAACAATTTTCAAAAACAATTGTGCTGCTCGTGATGCTGTTAAAGTTTTCTTACATGGAATGAAATATGCTTGTTTACTAAACCTATCTACTACTGTCCAAATCATATCATAGTTAGATTTAATATTAGGTAAACCAGTAATAAAATCCATACAAAATTTGTTCCCATGGTCTAGATGGAATAGACAAAGGCATAAGTAATCCATACTGTTTACCATGATGTCTCTTAACTCTTTGACAAATCAAACATTCAGAAACAAAGTTAGATGCATCAGTGTCCATATGCGGCCAATAAAAACCTTCAGTTAATGTTCGTAAAGTAGATATGATACCTCTATGACCTAAATACTCAAATTCTGTTTTAAAGAATTCACTCTTTTCAGGATTTGCATACATTTGATTATCTTTTAGTAATTGGAAAACCAATGACAAATGCTCATAGTGTTTCTTCTCATTTTGACTAAACACCAAAATATCATCAAAGAAGACAGTTACACAATACTGATATTTTAAAAATATACGGTTCATAATTCTACTAAATGTAGCAGGTGCATTAGTCAATCCAAATGGCATCACTAAAAATTCATAATGACCAAACTGTGTCCTAAATGCAGTCTTGAATATGTCAGACTTATCTAGTCTCACCTGATGATAACCAGACTTAAGGTCTATTTTACTAATATAGTAGATCCTTGCAGTTTGTCCATAAGGTCATCAACTCTAGGAATTGGATACCTATTCTTTACAGTGATCTTATTTAAAGCTCGATAGTCAATGCACATACGATAGGTATTATTCTTTTTCTTGACTAACAAAACAGGTGCACCAAATGGAGAACTACTAGGTCTAATCAATCCTCTATTTAGTAATTCCTCAACTTGACTTTCAATTTCTTTTTGCTCTATCTGGCTATGCCTATATGGTGCTTTGCAAGGTGGTTGTGTACCAGGAATCAAATCTATTTTATGGTCTTCTAGACGTGAAGGAGGTAAACCAGGTGGTAGATCTTCGGCAAAACAGTCCTTAAAATGTGCAAGAAATTCTTTATGCCTAGGGTGCATATGATTTTCTTTAACTTGCAGTTCATTCACCCAAATGAGATAAGATTTACTACTTTTGCGTAATGCACGTTTAGCTTGAGTATGCGAAAGCAGTGGAAAAGCATTAGATGCATGCATACCATACAATGTAATATGTTTTCCTTGAAATTTAATATTAATTGAATGCGTGGCATAATCTATATCTGGATTATGCTGATGACGCCAAGGCATACCTAAAATAATGTCACTCGACTGTAATGGAACAACTAGAAAATTTCTTCTTTTAGTGTATTGACCAATTTGAATTTCTAAATCACGCACTTCCTGTGTGCCATTATACCTAGTGCCTAAGAATGTTGCTTTGATACGATAATGCGTAGGTACAGTCTGTAACTGCAATTCTTTTACTAGCTTTGCTGAAATAAAATCATGAGTGCTACCATCATCATGCAAAATAATCTTTTCCTTTCCCTGCACTAAACATTTCATAGTCAATAAAGAATGTGGAGTTCGCATACCTGGTAAAGTATTCGAAGAAGTAGTAGTGTCGTCCTCATATTCCATGAAATCAGGCATATCTTCATGTTCGTCTTCTTCCATTGCTCCAAGGTAGTTAATATGGGCAGGTGGCTTCTTCGAGTGGCAATTTGCTGCTAGATGTCCAAGCTGGTGGCATTTATAACATACTATTGGCTTGGCTTTGGTTACATTGTTTGCAATGGTAGAAAGTCTAGGGACATTAAGATTTGACTGTGGAATAGGCTTGGGGTTTTGATTAACATTGGATGGTAAAGCAGGTGGTTTTGCCCAATTCTTATGGAAAGATGATGAAGTGAAACGACCTTGATTAAATCTTCTAAAATTTGAGTTGAATTGCTTAGATCCATAGTTACCATTGGCTTGGAATTGTTGTGGACGTCTGTCTCTACCTCGCAGCTTGTCTTCAGTGTCGTGAGCTAATGAAATTGCTTCTTCAAGAGTAGCAGGCTTGAACATGTTAACTTCAGCGTAGTAATGCCCAAGGAGTCCAGACATATACTTGTGCTTATGTGTTGCTTCAGGTACATCTTCAAGCATGCGTAACTGGAGTAGTACATTCCAAAAACGCTCTGTGTACCGAGGAATAGCCTCACAATCCCATTGCTGAAGAAGATCCCATTGCTTTATGGCTTTCTCATGAAATTGTGGAGGAAGGAAATTTTGCATAAACTTCTTCTTGAAATTATCCCAGGTAGTGGGACAATCTATACTCTTGCGTACTACAGTCGACCAAAGAGATGCTCTGTCCACTAAATGATTAGTGACACACTTGATTTTATCTTTTTTAGCATAGGTTTCCTCATGAAAATAGTCGTCAAACTGACTAATGAATGCAAGAACAGTTTTTCCCTCTCGAGTGCCATTGAAAGTACGGAATTTGAAATTTCTTTTACTTATCTTTGATTCCTTGCAGATGGTTTGAGCTTCGAGAGTCGCGTCGATGGTACGTCGGATAAGATCTTCAGATTGAGGTTCTTCTTTGTCGGTAGACGATCTTTGTAAATTTGCCAATTGAACTTGCAATGCTTGCCTAGCCCGTCGTTCTTCATCCAATTGCATCATAATTAAGTCTAGCTTTTACTCCATCGTAGGTTCAGGTAGGTCGCCTTCAGCCATTAAATCATCCATATGTGGTTCCGTCATCCTGCAAAACTCAAAAGACCTTTCACTCTCAAAATCAAGTTAGCGGGATGAGCATAGCTCAAGTTCAAGAATATAAGGCTTATATGTTTTTGGGTGTGCTTTCACAATCTTCGAAAAATCTGTGTTTTATCCTTCTTCATATACTGAAAATGCTTCAGCAAACCTGTGTATGGGTAGAGTACCTTCCAATTAGTAACTTTGGAGTTCGGAATTTCTGCGCAGGAACAACCCTTCTATGAGTTTTGAACAGAAGTCAGTTTTGACTCCAGTTGACTTGTCTGACTTGCAGAGTACCAGACTAATGTGACTTGCAGAGTTTATAGACTTGCAGAAGTTAGTTGCTTTGTGTAACTTGCAGAACTTGACTTGAAAAACTTGTAGAACTTGCAGAGTTTGGCAAACTTGTAAGACTTATGTGATTAAGCTTCTTTTGAGCTTAATGGACTTAAGCTTTAGAAAGCTTAAGTCTGCAACAAGTCGAATCGATTTATAGAAGGGGAGGGGCTGTTTTTTCGTCGCCAGTTGCTGACGCAACATGCCGCGGTCACAAACGATCAAATTTTCAACTCTAAGCTATTAAGTAAGCTTTAATCTTACTTAAGCTTTTGAATTAAGCTTAACCTTGGGGAGTTATGAAAGCTTATCTCTCTGTTCTTGACGACTTGATATAGGAGAGTTGGAAGTGGTCCTTTGCCTCTGCAAATCTGTCCTTCGCAGTTTGATGATGGAAACAGGGGCTCTTGATCGCTAGGAATCTGCCTGTATTGACCGTTCGCGACGAGATTGACCGTAGAGCCCGATCGTTCCAGGAGCTTCGCCTTTGCACGAGATGAGTAGCGATTGCAAGCTCTTGATCTCAGCTTCGCTCTGATACCACTGGTGCGTAGATCGGATACTGTACGCTCGCGTAGTGAATGCCGAAAGGTCCCCAAGAACAATAGAACTCTACTTTTTGCACAAATTACAAGGTAAAAAGCATGAACGACATGAACAAGAGACCAATTGGGTGCAATCTCCCCCCATGCCTTGTGTGAGCGCTCCACAAAGCATGTATTTTATGTATTATTCATCTTCAAGCTCAAATAATAGCCCAAATTACAAAATAGCAAGCTTTTAGCTTTTGAGTTTGCTTCAACACAAAATAGGAATAAAGCTAATGGACGGTGCCCAAAGAGTCTGGCACGCCCAATACAATGTCCAAGTAGAAATAACCTAATCGTGCGCCCATGCGCATACAAAATAATAATAAATATTCAACGCCTCAATAAATAGGCGTGACAAAATACAAGCGTGGCGCCTATCAAAATATAAATGATAAATTGAATACTCGCTATCCTCCAATGCTTTCCTCCGCCAGCTGCTATCTCTACACATCAACTGAAGCATTCACAATCGTTAGTAAAATAATACAATTAAACCGACAAAAGTGAATACCTAGCAGTCTTCAGCTACATAAATAAATCAACTGGTTAGAAATAAATCCTAACCTTAATTTATTACGAGTGCGCACTCTAAACTCATAAACGTTTATTAGTTTAATATGCATTTTGCAGAATCACCCGCTATGGAATCACCCGTGTACACACTAAATTAATGAAACGCCCGAAAAGGACAGGCGTCCCCATCAACTTCTCGCACAAAGAATCCACTTTGTGTATGAGCCCCGGTCATCAAAGTTTACGGAATCCACCGTAAAACCTCACGGAATCCACCGTGGCACGAAATCCACCATGAAATATACCTCCTGGCATCACACCCCCGGGGTGGAATAGCAATGGACCTTAATTGCTATTAGCTCAATGTGGAGCTAACAGAGTGGGGAAAGCATTTAAGTCTCTAGCGTGCATCCATTATGCTTCTTCTACAGGATGGTTCTTAAATTTAACTAGATATCTAGAATATCTTCGGCCAGTTCTAGTGGTCAAAAAGTCAGTATCTATGATAGCTTCAGGTTCAAGTATTTCAGTCTCTTCCTCTAACAAAGGTGGATTTTCATAAACAGGGTGTACAGGTAATTGGCCTCTAAATGGTCGTAATAAACTAATGTGAAATGTGTTGTAAATTTTCCAATGAGGTGGTAATTCTAACTTGAATGCATTGTCATTAATTTAATGAATGATCCTAAATGGTCCATAGAATCTAGGGGCTAATTTGACAACTAGGTGTCTATCTACACTTTGTAATCTACCTTTTTCTATTCTCAACCAAACATAATCATTAACTTTGAAATTCATTGCTTGTCTTTTCTTATTCGCTTGTTTGGTATATGATTGCTGGGCTTTGGGAATCATATCTTTAACCTCATCAAAAATAGTATTGTACATACTAGCAATATCATCAGCACTCTGAATTCTATTTGACAAAGATGCAACAGGTGTAGACAATCTATAACCATAAATCACTTCAAAAGGTGCTTTCTTTGTAGATGTGTGTGGTGTATTGTTATATGCAAACTGTAATAAATGCAAATGTGTATCCCATGTCTGAGGTTTAGAAATAGTATAAGCACGTAAAAGGTCTAGAATAGTGCTATTAGTGGCTTTTGTTTGTCCATTAGTTTTAGGATGAAATGCAGATGAGAAATCAATCTTTGTGCCTAGGTTAGCAAACAGAGTAATCCAAAAGTTGTTACAAAATCTAGAATCACGATCTGAAATAATAACTTTTGGTAATCCATGGCTAGTGAAAACAATTTTCAAAAACAATTGTGCTGCCCGTGATGCTGTTAAAGTTTTCTTACATGGAATGAAATATGCTTGTTTACTAAACCTATCTACTACTGTCCAAATCATATCATAGTTAGATTTAGTATTAGGTAAACCAGTAATAAAATCCATACAAAATTTGTTCCCATGGTCTAGATGGAATAGACAAAGGCATAAGTAATCCATACTGTTTACCATGATGTCTCTTAACTCTTTGACAAATCAAACATTCAGAAACAAAGTTAGATGCATCAGTGTCCATATGCGGCCAATAAAAATCTTCAGTTAATGTTCGTAAAGTAGATATGATACCTCTATGACCTAAATACTCAAATTATGTTTTAAAGAATTCACTCTTTTCAGGATTTGCATACATTTGATTATCTTTTAGTAATTGGAAAACCAATGACAAATGCTCATAGTGTTTCTTCTCATTTTGACTAAACACCAAAATATCATTAAAGAAGACAGTTACACAATACTGATATTTTAAAAATATACGGTTCATAATTCTACTAAATGTAGCAGGTGCATTAGTCAATCCAAATGGCATCACTAAAAATTCATAATGACCAAACTGTGTCCTAAATGCAGTCTTGAATATGTCAGACTTATCTAGTCTCACCTGATGATAACCAGACTTAAGGTCTATTTTACTAATATAGTAGATCCTTGTAGTTTGTCCATAAGGTCATCAACTCTAGGAATTGGATACCTATTCTTTACAGTGATCTTATTTAAAGCTCGATAGTCAATGCACATACGATAGGTATTATTCTTTTTCTTGACTAACAAAATAGGTGCACCAAATGGAGAACTACTAGGTCTAATCAATCCTCTATTTAGTAATTCCTCAACTTGACTTTCAATTTCTTTTTGCTCTATCTGGTTATGCCTATATGGTGCTTTGCAAGGTGGTTGTGTACCAAGAATCAAATCTATTTTATGGTCTTCTAGACGTGAAGGAGGTAAACCAGGTGGTAGATCTTCGGCAAAACAGTCCTTAAAATGTGCAAGAAATTCTTTATGCCTAGGGTGCATATGATTTTCTTTAACTTGCAGTTCATTCACCCAAATGAGATAAGATTTACTACTTTTGTGTAATGCACGTTTAGCTTGAGTATGCGAAAGCAGTGGAAAAGCATTAGATGCATGCATACCATACAATGTAATATGTTTTCCTTGAAATTTAATATTAATTGAATGCGTGGCATAATCTATATCTGGATTATGCTGATAACGCCAAGGCATACCTAAAATAATGTCACTCGACTGTAATGGAACAACTAGAAAATTTCTTCTTTCAGTGTATTGACCAATTTGAATTTCTAAATCACGCACTTCCTGTGTGCCATTATACCTAGTGCCTAAGAATGTTGCTTTGATACGATAATGCGTAGGTACAGTCTGTAACTGCAATTCTTTTACTAGCTTTGCTGAAATAAAATCATGAGTGCTACCGTCATCATGCAAAATAATCTTTTCCTTTCCCTGCACTAAACATTTCATAGTCAATAAAGAATGTGGAGTTCGCATACCTGGTAAAGTATCCGAAGAAGTAGTAGTGTCGTCCTCATATTCCGTGAAATCAGGCATATCTTCATGTTCGTCTTCTTCCATTGCTCCAAGGTAGTTAATATGGGCAGGTGGCTTCTTCGAGTGGCAATTTGCTGCTAGATGTCCAAGCTGGTGGCATTTATAACATACTATTGGCTTGGCTTTGGTTACATTGTTTGCAATGGCAGAAAGTCTAGGGACATTAAGATTTGACTGTGGAATAGGCTTGGGGTTTTGATTAACATTGGATGGTAAAGCAGGTGGTTTTGCCCAATTCTTATGGAAAGATGATGAAGTGAAACGACCTTGATTAAATCTTCTAAAATTTGAGTTGAATTGCTTAGATCCATAGTTACCATTGGCTTGGAATTGTTGTGGACGTCTGTCTCTACCTCACAGCTTGTCTTCAGTGTCGTGAGCTAATGAAATTGCTTCTTCAAGAGTAGCAGGCTTGAACATGTTAACTTCAGCGTAGTAATGCCCAAGGAGTCCAGACATATACTTGTGCTTGTGTGTTGCTTCAGGTACGTCTTCAAGCATGCGTAACTGGAGTAGTGCATTCCAAAAACGCTCTGTGTACTGAGGAATAGGCTCACAATCCCGTTGTTGAAGAAGATCCCATTGCTTTATGGCTTTCTCATGAAATTGTGGAGGAAGGAAATTTTGCATAAACTTCTTCTTGAAATTATCCCAGGTAATGGGACAATCGATACTCTTGCATACTACAGTCCGCCAAAGAGATGCTCTGTCCACTAAATGATTAGTGACACACTTGATTTTATCTTTCTTTGCATAGGTTTCCTCATGAAAATAGTCGTCAAACTGACTAATGAATGCAAGAACAGTTTTCCCCTCTCGAGTGCCATTGAAAGTACGGAATTTGAAATTTCTTTTACTTATCTTTGATTCCTTGCAGATGGTTTGAGCTTCGAGAGTCGCGTCGATGGTATGTCGGATAAGATCTTCAGATTGAGGTTCTTCTTTGTTGGTAGACGATCTTTGTAAATTTGCCAATTGAACTTGCAATGCTTGCCTAGCCCGTCGTTCTTCATCCAATTGCATCATAATTAAGTCCAGCTTTTACTCCATCGTAGGTTTAGGTAGGTCGCCTTCAGCCATTAAATCATCCATATGTGGTTCCGTCATCCTGCAAAACTCAAAAGACCTTTCACTCTCAAAATCAAGTTAGCGGGATGAGCATAGCTCAAGTTCAAGAATATAAGGCTTATATGTTTTTGGGTGTGCTTTCACAATCTTCGAAAAATCTGTGTTTTATCCTTCTTCATATACTGAAAATGCTTCAGCAAACCTGTGTATGGGTAGAGTACCTTCCAATTAGTAACTTTGTAGTTCGGAATTTCTGCGCAGGAACAACCCTTCTATGAGTTTTGAACAGAAGTCAGTTTTGACTCCAGTTGACTTGTCTGACTTGCAGAGTACCAGACTAATGTGACTTGCAGAGTTTGTAGACTTGCAGAAGTTAGTTGCTTTGTGTAACTTGCAGAACTTGACTTGAAAAACTTGTAGAACTTGCAGAGTTTGGCAAACTTGTAAGACTTATGTGATTAAGCTTCTTTTGAGCTTAATGGACTTAAGCTTTAGAAAGCTTAAGTCTGCAACAAGTCGAATCGATTTTTAGGAGGGGAGGGGCTGTTTTTTTGTCGCCATTTGCTGACGCAACATGCCGCGGTCACAAACGATCAAATTTTCAACTCTAAGCTATTAAGTAAGCTTTAATCTTACTTAAGCTTTTGAATTAAGCTTAACGTTGGGGAGTTATGAAAGCTTATCTCTCTATTCTTGACGACTTGATGTAGGAGAGTTGGAAGTGGTCCTTTGCCTCTGCAAATCTGTCCTTCGCAGTTTGATGATGGAAACAGGGGTTCTTGATCGCCAGGAATCTGCCTGTATTGACCGTTCGCGACGAGATTGACCGTAGAGCCCGATCGTTCCAAGAGCTTCGCCTTTGCACGAGATGAGTAGCAATTGGAAGCTCTTGATCTCAGCTTCGCTCTGATACCACTGGTGCGTAGATCAGATACTGTACGCTCACGTAGTGAATGCCGAAAGGTACCCAAGAACAATAGAACTCTACTTTTTGCACAAATTACAAGGTAAAAAGCATGAACGACATGAACAAGAGACCAATTGGGTGCAATCTCCCCCCATGCCTTGTGTGAGCGCTCCACAAAGCATGTATTTTATGTATTATTCATCTTCAAGCTCAAATAATAGCCCAAATTACAAAATAGCAAGCTTTTAGCTTTTGAGTTTGCTTCAACACAAAATAGGAATAAAGCTAATGGACGGTGCCCAAAGTGTCTGGCACACCCAATACAATGTCCAAGTAGAAATAACCTAATCGTGCACCCATGCGCATACAAAATAATAATAAATATCCAACGCCTCAATAAATAGGCGTGGCGCCTATCAAAATATAAATGATAAATTGAATACTCGCTATCCTCCAATGCTTTCCTCCGCCAGCTGCTATCTCTACACATCAACTGAAGCATTCACAATCGTTAGTAAAATAATACAATTAAACCGACAAAAGTGAATACCTAGCAGTCTTCAGCTACATAAATAAATCAACTGGTTAGAAATAAATCCTAACCTTAATTTATTACGAGTGCGCACTCTAAACTCATAAACGTTTATTAATTTAATATGCATTTTGCGGAATCACCCGCTATGGAATCACCCGTGTACACACTAAATTAATGAAACGCCCGAAAAGGACAGGCGTCCCCATCAACTTCTCGCACAAAGAATCCACTTTGTGTATGAGCCCCGGTCATCAAAGTTTACGGAATCCACCGTAAAACCTCACGGAATCCACCGTGGCACGGAATCCACCATGAAATATGCCTCGTGGCATCAACAACAACTCTCTCTCTCTCTACCACTACCACTACCACTACCACTACCACTACCACTACAATAAACAAGAATAGAAGAAAAATAAGCAACAACAATAACTACTACTACTACTACTAATACAATAACAAACAAGAAAAGAAAAGAAAAACTACTACTACCACTACCACTACAACAACAAACAAGAAAACTAAACAACAATAAACAAGAAAATAAAAAAAATAACTACTACTACTACTACTACTACTACTACTACTACAACAAAAAACAAGAAAACCACTACTACTACTACAACCACGACTACGACTACAACTACAACTACCACAACGACAAACCACTACCACTACAATAAACAAGAAAGGAAGAAAAAAAAATAACAATAACAACAACAACAACAACAACAACTACTACTACTACAATAACAACAAACAAGAAAAGAAGAAAAAAATACTACTACTACAATAACAACAAACAAGAAAAGAAGAAAAATATACTACTACTACAACAACAATAGCAACAAATAAGAAAAATAAACAACAATAAACAAGAAAATTAAAAAAACTACTACTACTACAACAACAACAAACAAGAAAACTACTATTACTACTATTACAATCACAATTACGATGACTACGACCATGACTATGACTACCACAATAACAACAAACTAGAAGATAAAAAATTAAACAACAACTACCACTACCACTACCACTACCACTACCACTACCACTACTACCACTACCACAACAACAACAAATAAGAAAATAAGAAATTAAACAACAATTACCACTACCGCTTTATCAAACCATGCTCTAGGTGCTTGCAAAGCCCATAGAGCACCTTCTTTAACCTACACACATACGTGGGATGCTTTGAGTTTTCATAACCTATTAGCTACTCCATATACACTTCTTATGGTAATTCACTATGCAAGAAGGCATTCTTGACATCCATTTGTTGCAAAATCCAACCTTTGGTTGTTGCCAAAGCAATCACACATCTCACAATTGCCATTCCAGGAATTGGATTAAATTTATCTTCATAATCTATGCCATATGTTTGAACATAGCCTTTTGCAACCAGCCTAGCCTTATACTTGCTAACATAACCATTTGCATTATGCTTGATTTTGTAAATCTATTTACAACCAATAGCTTTATTGCCGTTAGGAAATGGTTGTAAAAATATTGAGGAGCATGCTATGGTGGATCACTAATGAGCAAGAAGACAATCATAATGGACCATAAGCCCATCATAAGTAATGACAAAAGAGAACAACTGATATTACTCAAGTATAATGCAAGTACAAGTGAATGAGAGTCATTTCTTGAAGGAGTGTAGGGAGAAGTACCTTTTATTGGTTTATACTAGGTGGTATTGGTAGGTGTGAAAAAAGGTGGAAAGGGACCATGGTATTCACCAACTATGGTTTTAATAAACCATGTATACATGAGCTAGTTTAAGGCTTTATTTATAGTGTGATCCTTTTCCTTGTTGTTCATTACAAAGAGGATATAGAGTAGGTATGATTGCACATTTCTCAACACCCCTCCTCAATCACAACAACCAAGAAAAGCACTCAGTATATAGAGGCTATCATGAGTAGAACCTTGCTAAGTGTAGACATGGAAAAATCAACCATATAAAGGTAGAGGTTGTTATAAGGCCTCAATAAGTGTGTAGAGTCTATAGTGCAAAGGTTACATGAGGAGTACAAAATATTATGGTAAGAACATTATGCAAGTACACATACAAAACCTAAAAAACTCTATCAAAATTTGAGTTGCAAAAGAGGGACTGATGGGTCCTATCCTTTTGCTCTTAGGAGTCTTCTTCTTCTTCTTCTCCATTGTTGTCTTCACCTTCTTTGACTGTTACAAGGTATCCTCTTTGAGATCTTTTCCTAGCATGACAAAACTTCTCAGTATGCCTAATTCTTTTAGAAAAAACACAAACTATGTCCTTCTTCCCTTTTTCCTTCACGTAGAGGAGTTGTTGGTCTCCTCTTGGGATGCTTGCTTCTCCTTTGCTATTAATCTTACCTTCCTCTTCAAGGAGAGAGGCTTTGATGTCCACTAGCTTTGGAGCTTTGGTATGTTGATTAATGTGGTAGACACATTATCATACTCGGGTGGAAGACTTTTGATTCTTGCAAGTTGTGTCAACAAGCTTTCCATATAATTAAAATGAGTTGCAAGTGAGGTGATACTTTTCATATCAAGCCTAAAGAATTCAATTAGCAATTCGTATCTGAAGGATTTGGACTATGCTCCAAATAAGGTATCTAGATGTTTCCAAGTTGCTTGAGAAGTTTCACAAGCATGTACCTGATGAATGTAGATGTCATCAAGCTCTAGCTTGATAATAGCTTGAGAATTATCATCATTTTTATCCCATGTTACTGAGAGTGTAGCTTTCCTTGGCTTTTTCTCTTGACCACTTGTGATTAACCACAAGCCTTTCTTCATCAGAATGAGTTTGATCCTTGTCTGCCATGTGTGGAACCTGACACCTTTGAATTGGCTTAGAGGTGAGACTTTGCCCATTTTGATGGTAGGAGTAGCAACGGATGATTGAAATTTGATTAGTCAAAAAGTTGAAATTGAATGTATCAAAGGACACAATAAGCACTATTGTTAAATAATAGTATATGAGTATCAAGAGATACTAGCTAGCTGAACTTGATGTTGAATCTTGGTGTTGGATCCTTGGCTAATTTGATGTGGCTATAGGTGAGTCTTTGCCATTTTAATGGTAGAAGAAGCAACCGATGACTAATATTTGATCAATAAAAGAGTTGAAATCAAAAATGTCAAAGGACACATTAAGAACTAGTGTTGAATACCTGGGTAATTCACTATATGTATACCCTCTATATCACATGCCTTCAAGGCCTATTTATAAATATCCTTATCTATGAATTTTTCCTTAATAAAATATAACCCGTTTCCATTGAATCTGTAAGTAACCCCTTTATATGGGCCCTTTTGTGTGTAAAAAATGGTATTTTAAAAATCCCTTATGTTGAACCCACTTGATACATATATATATTTATGAGTGACCTCCCCAGGTTAAATAACACTATGTGAGTATCAAGAGATACTAGCTAGTTGAACTTGATGTTGAAACTTAATCTTGGATCCCTTCCTTGCTAATTTGATGTGGTAGCTCTATTGGAAACTAAGTGCTAGAGCAAATAACAGAGTCAATGACATGATTGAGCCAAAGGGTAGCGAGAGAATAAGATATTTTGGAGCTCCAGGTTAATAGCTATGGCTTCCTCTTTTAGGGTTTTTACGAAGTGATTGTTATTCTACTCGCAATGGGTTGAGGAGTGAGCCATTTGGAAAAATATTTGATGGGGAAGAAGCTCAACTGTCATGATTCAAAAGCCCTAGGCTCAGTATCAACATTGTATTTGTCTAGGTTGATTGGACAATATGACCTGAATAGGTGTAGAAAATGGTAATGAGCATGAATAAATGTAATGTTGGAGCAGCGAGTGGACAATGTTGCACTGTGAGAGCGGTGCTAGGCTAGAGTGCCTAGAGCACAAGGAGGTATCTTATATTCACTCTCCAAGCTAATACTACTTGAATGAGGAGATCAAAGTCCTCCAAGTGAGATAGGTAGCTATGGAGGTTAGTGAGGAAATCATGGAGAAAAAGAGGATCAAACCAAAATTCAACCTGTGATGACCTCTTTGACTTAACGAATGACCCATGTAAAAATATTGAGGAGCATGCTATGATGAATCATTAATGAGAAAGAAATAATCATAATGGACCATAAATAATGATACAAGAGAAAAATTGATATTACTCAAGCATAATGCAAGTACAAGTGAATGAGAGTGATTTATTGAATAAGTGTGGGGATGAATGCTTATAGGCTTATAGTAGGTGGTATTGGTAGGTGGAAAAAGGTAAAAAGGGAAATGGACCATGGTATTCACCAACCGTGGTTTTAATAAACCATGCATACATGACCTAGTGTAAGGCTTATTTTTGTAGTGTGATCCTTTTCCTTGATGTTCATTACAAAGAGGCTATAGACTGGGTGTGATTGGACATTTCTCAACAATCATACTAGATCCTAAGTCTTATTGGCTTCTAATATAGCCATCTCCTCATCCATTGTTGCATCCTAATGAGCATGACCAACAACATCCTCAAAACAAGTGGACTCAAAATCCTCAACTACCTTACCATATAAGCATAACACTAAGCTACATAATCTTCAAAACCAAATCTTTTAACAAGGTATTTGACCCTACTAGACCTACATACCATTGGATCACTTAGTGGAGCCATTACATTACCATGTGATCTCTGTACACCTAGTGTCTTGATTGAAGGAAAACCAAGCTCATGATCTAAACTCTCTAAACCACTAGAATATCCATCAAATCCCAAGTGACTAGTAGATGCATCATTACCATCAGACACTTTCTTCTTCCCTTCTTTGTCTCTACCTATAACACTTGTAGATGCACTCGAGGATGTTGGACTCCTCCCTTAGTCTCCCATACCAAGGTCTAATTATAAATGTAACGAGTTGTTTGCATCAAACATTATGGGAAAGTAAAAGATATGATGAAACATTATATAGATATGATCACTGAGCAATATTGCAAGTTTTCCATAGATGTTAATTTTGAAAGCACCAGTAAAATCGGATGGATACTAGAAAGCCCAATGATTTGGGACCATCACGATTGAGTTGGAAGTGGTGTTGTAGGTAGAATTTCCCTTGTAATGGTCCTAATGTCAAATGCAATATACGTGGGAAGCTCGATCACTTAGCCACTACCTATGGGAGTAGGGTTATTTCTCTCCAGCAAGGTAGCCACTACCAATTGGAGTAGGGTTAGTTCTCTCTAGCAACCTAGGCTGTGAACCATCGTGTGAATAATGAGAATACTAAAGGAGTGGGCCCTAAGAAAATTTTGCAAAGAGGTAAAGCCACACATGAGGAGATTCCAATGGGGTAAGTTTGGTTGAACTTTGCCAATCAATGAGAGTTTATCTCCTAACAATGTTAGGAAAGTAACTAGGGGTCAAAAACTAAAAGATGATTCTAGTACAAGAAAAGTTAACCCTAAATCTAGCAAGGATAATAATAATATGTTAGATGCCCAGGAGAGTCTTCTTAAAAATGATGCTATTTTAGAGGAGCATTTGGTCAAAAGAAAATGAAAATCAAAATAAAAGGAGGGTATTAAGTTCAGCAAGAAGCCAAAAGAGTAGTTGGTGTGGAAAGAGAAGAGAGTAGTGGAAAAATTCCATGAGTTGACTTAGCAAACATGGTATGTCAAGTCAAAGTGGATGTAAATTTGCTACAACTAATCTAACTTTCATCGAACACTTGTAAAGGAGTTCAAGAAGATCCTATGAATGGGTTATGTCGTAGAACCTTTTGGTGTCCATCGAGTGGGTAGTGAATGGTGGGATCATGTAGAGAAGCATTGCCCTAGGATACACACATATGTCTATGGAATCCTGATGGAAAATGCAGTGGTGGACTCATCCATAAATATTATGAGTATGGATTTATTAGAGAGGTTGGGTCTACCAATCTAAAAGGACATCACTATAGTTTTGAAAATGGATTATGATAGCCTAAGGCAACCAAAAGGAATAGTAGCACAAGTAAATGTGACCGTTGCTAATATTGAGTGTGCCCTTAACTTCCATGTTATTCGATTCCCTTGGAGGCCAAGCTATTAGTTGTTGCTTGGACATTCGTGGATATTACATTCTAATTGTTTAGTGGATATTCCAACTAGTTGACTAACTTTTGGACATAGATTAAAGAGAATAATCAAGATGCATACCCTGAACGCCCCATAATGGAAGGCACTCGTGGGAACCTCAACTGTTGGAACCTCAAGTTCCGGTGATTCTAAAGAGGGTTCTACTACTTAGGAGGTTTACCAAGTATGTTTAAATGACCTAATAGAGGCAAAGAACATGATTTGTGATGCTGATGTGATAGAGCTGGATCTTGGGATTCCCAATGATACACAACCCATTGAACTTGGCACTATGTTATATGCTAATGAGAGTGCAGATTATGTGGCACTCCTATAGGAGTTCACGTATATATTTGCATAGATTTATGACAAACTAAACGATATTCCTCCCTTTGTTGCCATACATATGATCCCATTGAAAGAATGTATTAAACCAGTGAGGTAGAAGTTTAGACGCATGCCTTTTGAAAGAGCCTCTTTTTAGGGAATTGATGCTTTTAAGGAAGGCTGATATGATCTTTCCCATTGAATATATAGAATGGTTCTCACCAGTGGTAATAAGAAAGAAAAAAGAACAATCAAATCCACCAATGTGTCGATTTTAAGGATGCATCATCTAGTTCAAAAGGTGCATGTACAAAGCTAGTGATACTGATGGTGCAACACAAGAGGAAGATGAAGAAGAGTGAATGCCTTATAACAATGAAATTTAGCCATGTTTTTTTAAACCTCTTCTTGTTGAAATATCTATCATTTTTTAATTAGTATAAATTTAGTAAATGTTTTCAAATCTCACCACCTTGTGTATATAGAGTTTTAGTGAACGGTAAGTTTTACATGATGGATAAAATTTGTCTACTTCTCTTATGGTTCCCCTTTGATTTTTCTTTCAAAATCTAGGTACTTTTCAAGATGAAAAATATGATACTATTCAAAAATGTCAGTCATTTTCATATCATTTTTTCAAAAGATTAACTCAAAAAAGTGTGATTTTGAATAATAATATGAAAAAATGAAGTTTTTAAGGAAATATTTGAAAAGATTCCAAATGTTTCTCCTAATACGAAATATTACCCAATAGGTTTGCAAGTCTATTGGGAGATTCACTACCAATTTGAGTATGCTTGGATCCCAACAGATGCACAAAAATTGACCCTAAACCACTTTAATCCATATTTCCAAACCAACTCTTAAGAGTTGCTACATTAAATAGGTGGGATTTATCACCTATTTTTATGATTTTGACTAGCCTTGCAAGCATTTATGACACTCTCTTTTGTACTATGCCAACCAATACTACATAATATCCATGAGCTAAGTAAATCTACTTAATTTCCATTTACATCACTTTCCATAATCACTCAAAGCTAGGTCTCTATGTAGGCACTAGAGTTCTAATACTAAGCTAACTATGGTTTCCCCCCATCTTGCAAGGGAAACTCCTCATAATTTGCTCAAGTCACATTACGATGGTTTATCCTAAAATTGTATTTTATTTAACTTTGAGGAAGTTGTTTTAGGGTATAGATCTGTTTGATCTATAAGTGAAACGTTCAAATTCCTTTTAGATTTCTTTCTCCACCTTTATAAGGTAATTCTTTTTATCTATTTAAAAACAAAGTATTCAAAGAAATCAACCAAACATTCAAAAAACCCATAAGTCTTAAATCTCCTTATTAAAACATTTCCCGTCTTCATTAAGAATAATGTGTCATTGCACATTTAGTATTTAAAAATTAATTTATTTAAAATATTGATAGAAACACTATTCCTTCTATTCCTTAAACTAAATAACAAACAAGTTAAAGACAATTTCCTTTCCCACTTTCGTATGTTCACACAAAGTTTATTTTTAAACCTACAGTCTTTTTCCCTAATTAATAATTAATTTTATTGGCCCTTTTCTCTTTCTCAATATAATGATTAGCAAGTAAAATAAACAGATTTACAATACTCCTTTAACAGCACTGAGGCTTCCCCTCATACCACAATGTTTATGTCTTTTGCAAATAAATTTCAAATAACCACATGATTTTTTTTTGAAATATTAAGAGAATTTTATTATTACTTATTTTAAAATAAAACCATTTGATAAAGTATATGAACCACTTCAAACTTTTCTAACCCTTTAGTTCCAGTGTGAATACACAATAGTACGATAAAGAAATGGAACGTGCCTGTTTGTCCACTTGCGGGACACGTCTTAGCAGCCCATCAGGAGGAGGATCTAGAAGGCTCCGCCTGGCATTCGCACGGTATGACATAGGGTTTGTGATCTAGGTCTTCTCGAGTCTGCCACGATCAGAAGTGTCTAGCCGTTTCCACTCGGGATCAACTGCAGGTCAGGGTTCCTTTCCTTCCAGCAAAGTCTCAACCTTTCTGCCGAACGGGATAGACCCATTCCTTTTCCCTAAAACAAAATAAACCAAATATTCGACATCCACTGATACTAGGTCTTTATTATCTCAACATTTGAGAAAAGTTTCCAGCTAACCGGGACCACCCTTCTGTAGGATGGACCTAAGTCACATCCACCGCACTTTCCTCAATTTTCTTTAGTTATCTAAATACCTAACACATTACGTTTTGACATGCAAAATCAGCTCCCTTAATTAAACAAATTAATCACGGGTTCCTTCACGTAACTTAGGCATTAACAAAAAAATAATGTCAAGAAAGTTCCTTTTTCTCAAGCATATGTTCTTTATTTATCATAATTCCGGATTACATCCAACATCATGCCTGAAGGCCATCCCAGCAATCTACAGGATCACTATTCTAAGTTTCGCCCGTAGACTAGTACCCGGGCCTTGAAGTCCCATCTCGAGTCACGTCGGCCTCTTCTACGAGATCCGGAGGCAAGGGATTTATAGCCAGAGCCTCCCCTGGCACCCAAGCATCCTCCCGCTCCAAGCAGTACCCACGGAGAGACCTCTTGTGGCGCGTTAGGTCCATATACGCGGCATGGCTAACAACCCCCTTGGATAGGGCCAGGCAGATAGTCAGAGGTAATTGTTCCTGCCTCTCCCTCTAGGCTTTCAACCTGAAGAATTAAGTGTTTTCCTTGAATTAGTTCCTTGAGCAAAGAGATCAATTAATGCACCTAAGTACAAGCACGAACATTTCGGAGGTCATTTGGGCGTCCGACTACTAAGGTGTGACTCCTTTTTTCCCGGATGCTCCCAGCACCCAATCTTGGGTCTTTTCGCGACTTGGCGAGATCCCAATAATTTCAACAAGAGCAAATGGTCTTGGTAAGTTGACTTCCTTCGGTTTTACCTTAGGGTATCTTAGTCCCTAACTCAAGCATTAGTTGGTTAGTCAAGGCAACGAACATGCCTTATTCGCAACCCAACCAAGAGTCTTTTGATCACTAATTCCAACCAATCTCTGTTAACACACACGGCAACACATGATTCTTTATTTAAACTTTCAAGATGCAATCTAGATGCATGCGATTCTTCCAATTCTCTTAGTGCGGTTCTACACAGGATTTCCCAACCATCATGCACGTTGTGCATTTAGCACCCCTAACGGCTTTTATCTCTCTTTATTCCTAGCAATGAGTACTTATTTCTAATGCACCAGATCACATGTGACTTGTGTTGTCGTGCTGCTGCGCATCCGAGCTGTAAACACCTCCATTTTTGTTGTGCATCTGTGTTATCTTTTCACGTGTGTTTCATTGTGTGTGATTGCTGCATTATCTACCCGTCCTTTCAGTACCCGCATCCAATGTACATACTCCACTTGTGTGTTTGTGTTTGTGTGTGTTTCAGTTTGTATGCATGTTGTATGTGTGTCAGAAAAATATGAAAAACTGATGTCAAAGGACATTATCAAGCTGTTAATTTCAATGATGATCTCCAAGAAAAGTGTAGGAAATCGTGGAATCAAAGGAAGCTTTGTAGAAGCCGACATTTAAGCTATGAAGATAAAGGTTGCATGTGAACAAGGTCAATGTAATATGCGGGATAAAGCATTTTTGAAGAAGATACATTAGCACTATCTGCCATGGAGGAGAAGGGTTCATATGCCTTTGCCGAAGACTTTTTGAATGGAGGAGTCTCTGCGGCTATCTCAAAGATTGCTTCTTCCCTCCTTCTTGTGTATTCCCTTGATTATGCTAGAATTCACCATGCCAATGAAGTCAAGACTGCAAAGAAAAGAGGGGAACGTCAATTCAATGGACTCTTGGATGTCTACAAGAAGACTCTTAGAAAGTTTTTATAAATTTGGGGTTGTGATGGTAATGACACTCATAGAGAATCTTTAGATTATCCGGATGGATCTAGGAGAAAAGCCTATAGAGCCAACTGTTTTGAGAGAAGGCATTCTGTTTCGAAATTTGGAGGGAAAGATCAAAATCTTTCCATCCTCAAAATAGCCTTACCAATGCTAAGTTGAGATTGGGGGCACTCAAAATTCAAAAGGGGCGCATTGCTATGGAATTTAGGGTGGAAGCTAAGAAAAGAGGTGGTGATCAGAGAGGCGGAAAAACCTTGCATATGGTGGAGGGAAGGACTTCAACATCTACCTACGGTCGGAATTAGCAGTGGTCATGGAGCATATGTGATCATCAGTACATCATCGAGTGCGACCGACAGAGATCTGAAATTCTTACGTGAAGGAGATTGATGCTCCCAGCGAGGATTACAATTTCGAGAATTTCTACTGTTGCTTTGGAGGATTGATCCACTTCTGGAGAGGCGCTGAAGCTTTGCTTGGACGAAGAAAGCAATCAACAACAATTACAGAATCGCTTGTGTAATGGGGGGGCTTCGGTCTTTAATCATGTTGGAGTCTCTGCTGATGGGGAACACCTTCGTTGAAGAGCTGATCGGATTCCATGGGAAGGATGAGAAAAGACCGCATTAAAGCTATTGCAAAGTTGAGAATCGAAGGGTGAAGCTGCTATTGAATGTAGAAGGTGAATGAAGTCTGGAGCCACTGAAGGAGACGAATTTGACGAAGAGGCGATAAACGAGCTCTTTAGAAGATGAAGAAGGTGGAGTGTTACGTTTGATGAGGTGACGAATGTTCTTTCTGGAAATTCTAAGAACTTTGCCTCTGTTTCTTCCGCTGTTGCTGCCGCTTTTCATCTAGAGACTGGGATCACCACCATAATGTTTATCCTGGGGGCTTTCACCAGCTCACTGCCCGAGTCCGATAGAATAAATGCAAACTATGATCTATCGTTTCATCATCTTCAAGTTCGATTCTATAGCACAGATCATCACTGTGGAAAAGATTGAAGACTCTGATGAGTGTTACAAGGATTTCTCCAGCTTCCTTAATTTATGAATCTTCTCAAAAGAACTTCCTAAACCAAGGAAAGTTTACAGGTCTTCAGAAGTTGATCAGAACTCAGAGCCACCATCAAACCTTCGTACTTCCATTTCAAATTACTCAAGGGAGGATATAAATGTCATCTCAAGACATGGAGCTTATGGAGTTAGGAGGCACATTTCCTCAGAGACACTATCAAGCTCACCGTTCAGCTCTAGAATTTTAGCTCCTCAGGCAGTCAGACATGGAGTAATAAAACTTCAATCCTCTCATCTTCCGAAATTAGTATTGTAGACCACTCTTATTCAGCAAGTCAGCGTAATACAGCAACTCCAAACTTCCAGCGTAGGATTACCAAGAGCCCATTTAAACTGCAAGTAAGGTCAACTGACACATATACACATGTGGAAGCCCTCAAAAATGTGATTGTAAGGAAATCCTTGGAATTATCCATGGAACAAGCTGTCAATTACGGCAGTTTAGAAGATATTCTGCAGCCAACTGCACATGTTGATCCTTAAAACAGTGCTGGAACTGCAATGTCCCAGGCCAGTACTACTAGCATAGTGAGCAGTGTTGCCCACAGAACTCCATTGTTTTGACATTGTATGGATTTCTGAAAATTGTTTACAGGGATTACTACCCAGCAGAATTTAACAAGTCTATGTGCCAATCGCAAAA
The DNA here is from genome assembly GCF_053477565.2 of Lygodium microphyllum. Taxonomy (NCBI): domain Eukaryota; kingdom Viridiplantae; phylum Streptophyta; class Polypodiopsida; order Schizaeales; family Lygodiaceae; genus Lygodium; species Lygodium microphyllum. The sequence goes on along the minus strand of NC_141152.1, from coordinate 94,906,540 downwards.
CTGATCTCGAACACCTAAATACAAAGCTGGTTATGAAATACTACAGATTTTTCTTAACATGGACTTCATGTAATTTACTTGACAAGCAATATAAAGTACTTTGGCATCAAAAATTTGAGTTCTTCTTGTTAGCCTCTTTCCTTGCTGTATCTTGAACCCCATGTTCTGCAGCTCTTGCATGAACTCTACGACACTTCTATGAACCTGATGTGAAAGTGCTGCGTCAATTTTCAGCAAGATGGGAGACTCACAAGAAGAGATGATAGATGGCAATGTCATCAAGCATCTGTTTCAGTCATTTACAACCTATATGCAGCAGCAAGCTCACGCGAAACGTGGTAGTGATGCCATGGATGCCTTGAAAGCTGTCCAACAGGAGATGAAGCAATTCAACGGCCAACAAGTTTCAACTTACCTGCATTTGTATGAAGAAAAGATGAAGTTTTTTTGGGTTTCTCAAGATGTTTGGAGCCGCTACTTCTTGCGGATCGTGGTTCGCGCGCTTGAAGTCCGAATTTCAGAAATTCAAGGAACACATGCTGGTTGGACAGAGTTTAAGAAGGCATTAAAAGATGAATATTTCTTGGAGGATACATGTCTTATGAACTGTAGGAATTTCTTAGCATGGGTTTCTATGCCTAATAAGGGACTTTCAGTTACCGCCCTTCTGCGAGAGTTTGAGAGTCGCTATGATCAGTTGGATGGAACTGAGCTGCAAGCTTTGGAGATACAGAAAGTGGAATTATTTTTACAAGCTGCTGATGCTGATTTACAGGAAAAGTTGGATGATCTTTTGGAAGATCAAGCTACCGATTCAGGTTTAAAGACCGAGTGGGGACATGTCATTGATGCTGTGAATGCTCTTGTTAAGAAGCAGTGTAGGAGAGTACGATTGCATCGTAATACAGGATCTGCTTCTGAAAAATCCTTGGAGACCTCTACTTCTACCCCTGCTGCAAGTTCTATGCCTAAGCCTACTCCTCTTGTTGTAAATCCACCAGTTCCTGCCGCTCCAATGCCTTTATTAGTAGATGATGTTATTAAAGGCTTGGCAGATTTGACGATAGAGGCATTCAAAGCTGAAGTTGGGAAGTTAAAAGAGCAACTTATGTCAGTACCTGTTGTAGCACCTGCTCCAGCGACTGGTTTTCCAGCTGGCCAAAGAAAAGGGAGACGATGTATTTGGTGCGATAGTACAGAGCACCAACACTGCAGAGATTGTGATGCTTTTCAGGAAGCACGTAAGAAGAACGTAGTGTTTTGGGGACAAGATGGGACGATATGGCTGACAGAGACTGGTGCTCCTCTTGACACGAACTTTGGTAAGGGAGGCATGAAGAAGCTTGTTGATGATATGGCTGCGCGATCAGCTTATGTGAGTGTTAGAGAAGATGCTTTAGCTTATGGAGTCCAACTTGAGCAGAAATCAGATGGAGACTCTACTTTATGGTCCTCTGCCTTGGAGATAGCGAGAAGAGGGAAAGTTCAGGCATCCACTATGACTTGTGTGGGCTCCAGCATCCGAGGAGAGACGGGATGGGATCTCCTATTGACAGGTATTCTATTTTTGCTTATATGGCGAAAACACAGGGATTAGATGCCATGGTTGAGGAAAAGAAAAGAAGAGATGAGGAGGGTCTCAACACCTCCAAAAATACTAGAGGGAGTGACTTTGTTTCACCACCTGTTACAGCTCCATCTATGAGGAGTTCTCCAGCTCAATCAGGTCCTGAACAACCTATGGGAGACAAGCAGATGAAAGAAAAGAGACAACCAAGAATGGAGCCACGATTCAAGCTCTTGTCGGACCTTGATATGCAGACGGATATGAGTAAGATTTTTCATGAAAGAATTTTGAATAGTGAAGTCACTTTTACTGTTGGTGAAGCTCTTGGGATTGCTAGAAGAGAAATATAGGATCAGATGCAGGATCTTTTGCGGAGGAAACGACATGCGATGGAAGGACCTGCTTTACATGGATTATGGCATGGAGCTCTTGGAGAAGAGCATGATGATGCAGTGATGGTTAAGAATGCTTCTGTCAATCCACAATTGGAGAAAATAGTTCAGCCTATGCAGTATGAAGATGATGATACCCCTATCCTCATTCCTCGCAGCCATTTTTCACGTAGTCAGTGGGCTAGAGCAACCACTGAGACGGTGGTAAGGATTGGAGAGAAACAGATTCCTTTGGTCGCTTTAATTGATCATGGTTCCAAGATTAATCTTATTGCTCGAGGTGTTTATGAGAGTGGCAAGTGGCCTATGGATGTAGAGCATGGCTGGCGCATGAGAGCGGCCAATAATACTTCTGGTGATATGTATGCTGCTTGTCCGAGCATAAAAATTTCTATTGGTAATATTGAAGAGGATTATCATTGCTTTGTTTAGGATTCTTGCTCTTATCCAATTATTCTTGGACAGCCTTTCATTACAGAAGCAAGAATGGAGACGAAAGTGATGGATGATGGTTCAGCCTATGCACGGATACGCAGTAAGGATGGTATGCGAGATGTTCACTTTATGACTGTTGGAGTAAATCATCCGAGAAACAAGGACTCCTTGCGTGAGGCACCACTACCTGCGAAGGAGTTGGATTTTCATTAGCTACCGCTGTCTTGCGAGACGCTAGTGGTACAGTGCGGAGAAAAGAGGAGATCTCGCCTCTCCTGGCAGCCAGTCTTTCCCCACTAATTTTGTTGGTTTTTCTTCAGATAGTTCAGTGAGTTATCAGAAAATTTCAGATTTGTCTAGAGCTGCCAGGCAGTACATTGGTCGTAAGGAGAAAGAGTTGAAGACTGTAGGTATTTTGCAAGCAGAAGAGCATGTGGATGGGCTATATGAAGGAATGTCTTATGCAGATACATTGTTTGAGATGGGAAATATGTTGAAAACTAATGTATGTAAGGGTTCAAAGATCATACCTATGCAAACCTTGGATATGTATTAGGAAATTTCTGATTTTATGCTGAAAACAGAGTCAGAGGCTGAGAAAACTCAGCAAACTGGATCTATGGCTGACCTTGATCAGCTTTTAGAGTTGCAGAGGGCTGAAACCATTCAGTCAACAGAGTTTAATGCTGAAAAATTTCAACATACAGAGTTTCAGGCTACACCCATGCAATCCATAGAGAAGAGGGCTGAAACCAATCAGCCAACAGAGTTTAATGCTGAAAAATTTCAGCATACAGAATATCAGGCTGCACCCATGCAGTCCATAGAGCAAAGGGCTGAGATCTTTCAGCCAACAGAGTTGAGAGTTGCTGAAAAATTGCAAAAATTGCAGCAAAAAAAAGAGTGTTTGACTGATGCCAAGGTTGACACGAAGTATAAAACAGTTGATAAGAAGGTTAATTCGGTTGCAGGGCCGCTTCCTCCTGATAGTGATGAGCAAATAGAAAAAGCTATGAAGCAGCCTATGTTGAGAGATCTTGCAAATATTGGACATAAATTTACTGCTGAAACTCTTGCTGAATTGAAGATTGGAAATGATGATTTCTTGCTTCCAGTGAAAAAAGAATGTTTTAAAGAGATGCTTGGACGACATGGTAAGGCATTTGCTTTCTTTCCTCATGAAATTGGCTACATTAGTCCCGAATTGGTTGCACCTATGGTCATCTTCACTATCCCTCATGTGCCATGGAATATACATCCTATACCTGTGCCTAGGGCACACTTGCCAAAGCTAATAGAGTTGCTGAATGAGAAGATTAAGATGGGAATTTTGGAACCCTTTTCTGCGCCCCATTCTAACAGGTGGTTTACTGTACCAAAGAAGAATGGTACCTTGAGATTTATTCAGGATATGTAGCCCACTAGGTGACTTGTATTCTGGTTATGATCAGTTTCAGCTTGCCTTGGAAAGCAGGGATATTAATACTATGCAGATACCTATTGGTCTTGTGAGGATGTGTACCTTGCCTCAAGGTGCCACCAACTCAGTTGCTCATATGATGAATGCTATGCATAGAGTTCTACGAGACTATATTCCCCAGTATACCATGCCTTTCCTAGATGATGTGCCTATTAAGGGTTGTGCAGAAGAAGAAAAGAATGAGTCTTGATTTGCGAGGATGTAGATAGTTTGTGGCTGAACACTTGGTTGCTTGTGAGCAAATATTGACACGATTAGAAGAGGTGAATTTGACTCTTTCAGGGCTGAAATCTGTCTTTGGTATGAATGAAGTCATCATAGTTGGGTATATGGTTGGTTATTATGGCAGGAAGCCTTCACCTGCAAAGGTGGATGCCATAAGCAGGATTGTAGAGTATTGCTCGATTACTTCAGAAGTGCGGAGATTTGTGGGAGCTTGTGTATTTTACATGATTTGGATTCCTCATTTTGCTCACATAGCATATGTTCTCTATCAGCTACTTCGAAAGGGGCAGAAATTTCATTGGGATGAGAAGCATTCGAAAGCCATGCGTAAACTCAAGAAGATGTTGCAGTCAGCTCCTACTCTTCGCAAGGCGGATTATCAGTGTGGACGGCCAATCATGTTGACAGTTGATACTAGCCCTATTGGCATAGGATGGGCAGTGGGACAGGATGAGGCTGATGGAAACAGATATGCAATCCGCTTTGGAGCTAAAGTTCTTAATGAGCGAGAGAGGAGATATCCGGAGATTAAAAGAGAATTGTGGGGAGTAGTCACTGCACTGAAGTGTGATAAAGGGTATTTTATTGGTGCTTCAGTTGTTGTGGAAACAGATTGTTTGCCTTTGCTAGGCATGATTACTAGCTGTTCGACTCCAGATATAGTGATGCTTCGGTGGATTGCCTACATCAAATCATTGAATCCATAATTTCGGCACATACGGGTTGAAGATGAAGATATGGTTGCTGTGACTTTGAATGGCTTGCGACCTGAGTATAAGTCTTTTGACACTTTGTGTCTGTGTGGGCTGAAATTCTTGATTTCAATGAGCTGGTTGCATTGCTTATCCATGAAGAGGTTAAGCTTGGCTTGGCTACAGGATCTAGCAGTTCTAAAAACAAGGATGCAGTTTTCTATTCCATTCAGTCTTTTGACACTTCTGTGTCTGTGCGGGCTAAAATTCCTGATTTCAATGAGCTGGTTGCATTGCTTATCCATGAAGAGGTTAAGCTTGGCTTGGCTATAGGATCTAGCAGTTCTAAAAACAAGGATGTAGTTTTCTATTCCATTCAAGGTGGCCGTGGAAACCATGGTAGAGGCTATGGATCTGACAGAGGAGGCCAGCAAAATGCATCCTATGGCAATAACAACCAGCATGTATCAAATGCAAGAGGTGGTGGAAACTTTAGAGGCAGGGGGAGATCTAGCCCTAGAGGTAGAGGCTCCTAGCAATCGTAGCGTCCATCTGACAATCCGAACAAGGATAAGGATTGTCATTACTACGGGAAGTATGGACATATTGCCAAGGACTGCTGGAAGAAGCAGGGCAATCAAAAAGGCAAATAATATGGACATTTTGCTACATCTAGCCAGGTAGATGATACTTCAGGAGATAGATTGTTTGCCATGTAGTATGTAAAAGACAGAGTTGCTAAAAAATGCAATGATGATGCAGTTTGGTACATTGATTCAGGGGCATCGAAGCACATGACTCCTCACGGTGATTGGTTCACTAATATGGTGGCTGAAAAACATGGCTATGTCTGTACAGGTGATGACACGCAGCATAGCATTGAGCATAAAGGCAAAGTATCTCTTGTGGTTCATGATGGCAAAAAGAAAAATTTGCATGATGTATTGCATGTTCCTTCGATTACGAAGAACTTATTGTTTGTTCGTCAGATGATAGAGTAGAACTTGTAGGTTAGATTCAACAAGCATGGTTGCTTTATTGAAGAGTTTGGCAATGGATGCAAGTTGATAGCTCATGGCCATAGAAATGGCAGAATGTTTACTCTTGATGCTACCTTGCCAGAGTTGAATTCAGTTATGTTTGCCCATGGTTTTGGCACTATCAGAGATTTGGAAATTTGGCACAAGAGAGTGGGGCATGTGAATTGGCAAAGGCTGCAAATTATGTAGAAAAAATAGCTTGTTACAGGTTTACCCAAGTTCCAATACTCAGATATTGGTCATGTATGCGATTCTTGCCAATTTGGTAAGCAGTCAAGGTTGTCATTTGTCAGGCATGTAAGGCAGAGTACACGTCCATTGTAGTTAGTGCACTCTAATGTTTGGGGGCCAGCCCATAATGCATCCATGGGAGGCTCGAAGTATTATGTGACATTCATTGATGATTACAGTCATTATACTTGGGTTTACATTCTAAAGACAAAGGATGAGGTATTTGCTATTTTTCAGCAGTTTAAAAAGCAGGTTGAAAAGGAATTCGACTGCTATATCTCTTGCTTGAGATCAGATAGCGGTGGGGAGTATGTGTCAAATGAGTTTGATAGCTTTCTGGCTGAAAATGGCATACGTAGGCAGCTTACCTGTAGCTACACTCCTCAGCAGAATGGGGTAGCTAAAAGAAAGAACAAGGTCTTGATGGAAGCTGATCGTGCCATGATGAATGAGAAGATGATGTCACTCTATTATTGGGCTAAGGCTGTTATGACAGCCATGTATATCTTGAATCAAACTCCCACTGCAGGTATTCATGAGATGACAACGTTTGAGAAGCTGTATGGCTATAAGCAGGATGTAAGTCACATGAAAGTCTTTGGCTGTCTTGCTTATGTGCATATTCTAGATGAAAAAGGGAAGAAGCTAGATCCAAAAGCGCATAAGTGTGTTTTCATTGGATATTCGCAGGAGAAGAATACATACAAATGCTATGATCCCTCTACCAGGGAGACCTTGGTGAGCATGGACGTTATTTTTCATGAGATGGGTTCTTGGTATGTATCACTGGCTACAGTGCCATTGGATATGCCTTCCACTCATGTATCTACAATTAATATGCAGTAGAGCACTGCTATGACAAGGCCTAGTAGTCAGACAATATCCCCATGGAGAGGGAGATTGAGGAGCTCACCGTCCACTAACACCAGTATGTCAGTGAGGGGGAGATATGATATCGTAGATAGCAAAGGAAAAGAGAAAGTTACTGAGGATGTATCTGGGATGATGACACTTGGTAGAATGACTTCTGGATATGAGTCTGCTGACACTTTAGATAGTGAACTTGGTATTTCGACTGTCTATACGCCTAGCACAAGGCAGAGCAGGTACATTCCACCTCATGAGAGAGGGGAATCGAGCAGTGCACCACAGCCTAGACACTCACAGAGGGTCAAATACCATGTTGACAGGTTGACATATAGTGGCTACACTGCAAAGCATTATGGTTACATGACAAAAGTGATGGAGATCAAAGAACCACGTACATATTCTGAAGCAGTGGAAGATGAGAAATGGTGTGCAGCCATGGATGAAGAAATGAATGCCTTGGCTGAAAATAAGACATGGGATCTTGTGCCACTGCCTGAAGGAAAAAAGACCATTGGCTGCGAATGGGTCTACAAAATCAAATGCAAGTCAGATGGCAGTGTGGAAAGGTACAAAGGCAGGTTGGTTGCTAAGGGGTATGCCCAACAGTATGGACTTGATTATGAGGAAACATTCAGCCCTGTTTGCTGGAGCCCCAAGAGAGACACCAAGGAAATAGAGTTTCTACTTCAAGAAAATCTATATTGTCATCATCAACAAGCTTTTTTATTAGGTTTTATATGATCACAATGAAGAAAAGAACACTAGGCACAACAAATCTTCATGCAGCATCATGTAGATCTCCCACGGATTTGATGGAATCAACCATATTCTTCATAATCTTCATAATCTCCATCAATATAACAAAGAACACAAAGGAATACACCATCTTTGAATGGAAATCAATCACATATTATTCATCTTCAATGTCTTCATAGTTCTCTATCTCAATCTCTCATATACAATTACAATGTTTTGATATAATTGACTATCTCTAACTCTCTCTCTCTCTCTCTCCATCAATAGTACATCATATCCTCACTACAATAATCAATAATTACTCTCAATAATCGTTATTAGGTCGTGGATACACATTCCAAAAGGTACGTCTTGTATGAAGGGGCACCAGAGACTTCATAGTGTCCTGTGAGATCTGTCTTCTGTCACTATCTTCTGTAACCTTCTGTGAATCTTCAGCAGTTACTTATTCACTTCAATTAGCTTGGATAGAGCTTCCATTCATCCTTTCCTAAGACAAAAACACTTCCCAAAATATCCACACATCCATCATAACACTCAACAGAAACAACATAACAAAACCACAGAGCAATAGAAGTACAGAATAACAGAGCTACAGAAGCTTACAGAACTTCACAGAAGATCAACAGAACCCATAAAAATCATAAAAACCAAAACAAAACCAATTCAATCTTTCATAAACCTCTTCACACAACTTCAATCATCTCTCAAAACATTCATTCAACCATCTCTACTACCAAAACAGAAACAACACAAAAGAAAACAGAAGAAAATCAGACCTTACAGAACCAAACATCCTCATAAAAAACCATAAAAAACCCTTCAAACTTATCCATACCTTTCCAAACACTTCAAAATAAACAACCATTTATCATCAAAAACAACAAAAAATCAACCCAAAAACCAACATATTTCACACTCCACATATCCCCACACTTAGAAAAGGAAGCGTCCTCACGACCTCAGGAAAAAATGAATAAAAGCTCTAATCTCTTTGCTAAAAAATCTTCAATCAGCACAATGTACCAGCTACAATTAGGACCCCAACATCAGCTTCATAAAACCTATATAATATGTTTCAGCTTCCAAATCTTCAACTGCAACTTCATCCAGCTAATAAGCAACATCATCAATCTTCACAGCTCCTCATCCACAAAGAAAAACAACAATACCCAATACAAAAAATACCCATACACAAACATAATCTGAATGGAACAACTCCTTAAAAATGGTGAAGAGAAAGAAGAAATTTCCATTAAAAAGAAGAGAGTGGATATAATCAAGAAAACCCTACTACTAAGTAGGATGAAGGTATTTATTCTTAAACTGCAAACTAATTTTAAGAAGTTCCAAGGCTTTGTTTTCATCCACAAAGTACTGAGGTACATTTTGGAGGAATTGTAGGCAACACATCCTTTCCAATAAAATGATGAATCTGGTAGGGAAGGCCTGTGCAAAATAATATAAGAGATCCATTTGAGCAACTGCTACATCCTCATTTGGATTAATCAACATATGGGGGATACCCTTGCGAGTATTCGAATGTGATTGATGATGCATGAATGCAAGATACCAGCAAAAATGAGCAGCAAGACGAACTGTGGTATCTCCAGAAGTACCATGTACCCTAGCAAAGTGGAGGTAAGAATTGGAACACGCTGCAGAAGTATCCCAGGACCCTGGAATGAGAGGCCAATTAAACACTGGACCTGTCATCACTGAATCATGTAATGTCCACTGTCTTCTACGAAGGATATCACCATCATACCCTAGGGTATCCAGCACTGTTTGGGGAGGATGGTTAATGTAATCTGTTGGAGAGGGTAATGGAATGAAAGGAGAGCATTGTAATGGAGGGTAGGACAAATCGTAAAAAGAGGGTAATTGAAGGGATAAAGAAGGTGGAAAAGATGGAGAATACATAAAAAATGTATGAAGGGATTCTATTGGAAAAACTGAAGGAACAAGAGGAGTAGTAGATGGAATGTCAGAAGGAGTAGGAGACAGTGTAGGATCAGCAATGAAAGGACATGTAGTGAACACTGGAATGTGAGGAAATCCTGAAGGGGTAAATGATAAGAGAGGAATATTATCAGGACTAGATGAAAGAAGAGAAACATATAATGGGAAACGATAAGACATTAGGGAATATGATAAAAGATCAGCAGGACCTAAAGGATAAATAGAACATCGAAAATTTAAATCCTCAAAGAAAGACTCAGTAAATAATGGGTTATCAGCAATGAAGCTCAACAATTGAAATTGAAGAGGCTGGATATCTGATTTATGAAAGACACTTCTGAGGCGGTGAGGTTCCAAAACAACATCCTCCAAAGGTGGATGCCAAGCATATCCCTTGCACCAAGACGTCTGCTCATGATAAGTTCGTAAACTCTCTGCTAACAGAAGCTCAACTGAATGTACATACATCACTGCCTGTAAGATGACATCTCCCACATTAATAACTAAAAATGCGGTAGTCGAAAAAGGGGGGAGAAAAAAGGAAAAATGTGGGGAAAGGTGCAGTGGACACGGCTGTCAAGTCAAACTAGAATTCCGATGCAAACAAGGCAGGTTCACATGGAAAAATGGCAAAAAGACACACAAAAAGGTCCCAAAAAACCGCAAAATTTAATATTGGAGAAACCGTGCATCGAAATGACACAGAGTAAAAACAAAAAATGGCAGGGGAAAAGTGTTTGTCAGGGCTGCCATGTCAGATCACGGTTCCGAAGCAAGAAAAGCGCGTTCACATGGAAAACCGTCTAATATACACAAAATACTTCAAAAATTAATAACTCAAAAACCATGTATCGGAACAAGGGTGGGTAAAAAGGAAAATTGGATAGTTCGAAGGGACGAACAGGGCTCAAAGTTTGGATTGGAAGTTCAATGAACATAGGGTGCGTTCACATGGAAACACATCAAAATAAGGGAGAAAGAGAAATGGAGGAGGAATAGCCCCAAGGGAGGGGTGATAGTGGACGGGAGGAGGAGGGCGGAGTGTGGCGGCCTGAACCGGTGGAGGCGACTGCGGCGCTGTGAGGAAGGCGGAGAATCGGGCTGGTGGCCACACCAGGCGGCGGCGCTCGGAACGATAGCAGCACCAGGGCGGATCCAGGCAGGCGCTTGGAACCACAGCGGCACCAGGGCGGATCCAGGCAGGCATGAGCGGCACCAGAATTGGGCAAGCAGCACCGGGAGGGAGAGGCGGAGGCCTAGTGGCGGGTGGCAACTCCAGGGCCAAGGCGGGCGATCTTCAGGGCGGTGAGCTGAATGCAGGGTGGTGGGCTAAGCACGACGGGAGGAAGAAGGGAGGGTGGAAGGGGGAGTAGGGGAGGGGAAGGAAGGTGGAGGGAGGAGGGTGAAGGGAGTTACGGGGAGAGAGAGCGAGGGGGAGGAGATAGAAAGAAAAAGACAAGAAGAGAGAGATAAAGAGAAGGAGAGAGAGGAGGGAAGGGGGAGGGAGTTTGAATGGACGCAGGAGGGGGCATAATTTTTGAAAATTTAATAAATCAATTAATTAAATCAAAATTTAAGAAAGGCGTGACTCCGCCCCGCGCGCGTGCGTGGGGCGAGGTAAAAAATTTTGCAATGGTGGGATCGGAACGGCACCGGGATGTTGGCACGGGGTGCGCGAACGAGATCGGGCGTGGCAAGACGCGTAAAATCGAAAATGCGTGCGTTCACGCGCGAGACGAGTCGCGCGAAACACGTCAAAATAAAGAAAAAATAATATCTCACAATTCGATCGTCGAAATGAAATCATGTAAAAACAAAAAATGTACAAGACGGCAGGGGGAAGATAGGGGAAAAGGTCAATGGGGGTTCCGGGGGGGATAAAGGCGTGCTCATGCAAAAAAACACGAAAAATGGCCTCGAAAACACATACGGGGATTAATTTCGAGAAATCCGCTCACCGGAATGCAGGGTGGAAAGAAGGAAAAATATACAAAAGAACGTGCCCGACAATCTTATCACGTCAAAACACAGTTTAGACTGAGATAGGACATGTTCACATGGGAAAAAAATAAAAAGGACACACGCAAATACAGTCAGAAATTAATAATAGAAGATTGGTTCACCGAAACAGAGGGTAGCAAAAACAAAAAATGTGCAGGGGAAGGGGTTGCATGGGGCTGTCACGTTAAAACACAGTTCTGATAGGGTCAAGAGGCGTTCACATGCAAAAAACACCAAAAATGCAGTAAAAAAAAGCGCCGAAAAATTAATAACTAAAAATGCGGCAATCGGAAAAGGGGGGAGGAAAACGGAAAAATGTAGAGAAAGGCGCGGTGGACACGGCTGTCAAGTCAAACTAGAATTCCGATGCAAACAAGGCAAGTTCACATGCAAAAATGGCAAAAAGACGCACAAAAAGGTCCCGAAAAACTGCAAAAATTAATATTGGACAAAGCGCGCATCAAAATGACACGGAGTAAAAACAAAAAATGGCAGGGGAAAAGCGTTTGTCAGGGCTACCACATCAGATCAAGGTTCCGAAGCAAAAAAAGTGCGTTCACATGGAAAACTGTCTAATGTACGCAAAATACTTCAAAAATTAATAACTCAAAAACCATGCATCAGAACAGGGGTGGGTAAAAAGGAAAATTGGACACTTCCAAGGGAGAAATAGGGCTATAAGTTTGGATTGGAAGTTTGGTGAACCTAGGGTGCATTCACATAGAAACACATCAAAATAAGGGAGAAAGAGAAATAGAGGAGGAACAGCCCCAAGGGAGGGGTGACAGTGGACACGTGGGTGAGGAAGGGACCCCTGGAGGGTAAAAGAAATTCATGACGTACATTCATGATCAAAGTGAGGCATATGCAGGGCGGTATGCCACATAGACGTGCAAGGACGCGTCCCCATACTTAAAACATTAACGGCAAGGAAAATGCATCACGAAAACCTACAATTTCACAACCGACTGGATGCTGAAAGACTGGACGCTGACGTCCCCACACTTAACACCTTAACATACACGTGCAATCAGGAGATAGGGTTAGGAAAACTTGGCCCGTGTGGCAGATAGTTGAAATCGATTGTCGATGTCGCGCGCTGTGTCTCAAGTGGCAGCAGGAGGTACCAGAGCTCGCTCTACAACAGACGCGTCCAGCATGGCAGGGACCATGTAAGAGCACCCAAGGAGATAGCTGATGGATGAATCTCGTCGGTGTAAAATATTACAAGGCGCAGCGAACAGAATCTGAGAAAGAGATAGAGAGTACACAACAGATAAGAGGAGAATCAGTAAATTCTTTAACTCCAAACATTTGATACAAAGATGGCTCTGTCCACCCGTGCGCTTCCACTGTGTGAAGCTTAGATGGCGATCTAGACAGAAGATAGGTGAAGAGCTTAAGGCTAGCTGGAACAACAACTCTGACTGGGTGAAAGATGAGTGAGTGATGACTGTGAAGGGGTTTAGCTTTTATAGCCCACGAAGGTCGTTAGGTCGGCCTGCTGACCGACCTACCATATGAGCCTCCACTACTTGGCCAGGGAATGCTTCCGCGGCCCTTGGACCCCACAATAGAGGCCCCTTTTAACTCCCTTACACCGCAACTCGATGCAATGCGCCTCGAGTTGCTACCAGCTTAACCACTTCGTCTAACCCAAAGATTAGACCCACAATGGTCACCTTTTTGCCATCCGGTCACATAGACCTCATCTGATATACAAGTCAGGACTCCACTAATGTCCGGGCTCACACTTGGCTTCTCCTCATAATGGGGGCCTTACAACTTTGAGCACCATGGATCATTGGTAGCACCTAATGAGGGTGGGGCATTGATCATATCTAACACCCCCCCTCAATGTCCACCCATAGGTGAACTATCTCCTCGGCCCAATGCCGAGTCTCTGAAGATGAACTTGAAGCACATCCTTTGTAAGTGCTTTGGTGAAGATATCTGCTCCATTCTCCTCTGTTGGATAGTAGACCAATTCCACTATCCCATCCTCCATCAAATCACGCACATAGTGATACTGGATCTCTATATGTTTGGTGCGTGCATGAAACACTGGATTTTTGGCAATGGCGATGCAACTCTGATTGTCACATCTCAACACTGTTGGTTCTTCATCCTGCACTCCCATATGCCATAGAATCCTTCTTAGCCATACAGCCTCACATGCAGCAAAACAAGCTGCCTTGTACTCTACTTCGGTAGAAGACAATGCCACTGTTGGTTGCTTCTTACTAATCCAAGAGAAAATTCCTGAACCCAAAGAGAAACAATAACCAGAAACTGACTTCCTGGAATCAATGTCTCCTGCCCAATCTGAGTCACAGTTCCCCACAAGAGAGGTTCCGAAACTATATGTGATACCATAGTCAAGAGTTTTCTTCAAGTATCTGAGCACCCGCATCCCAGCCTTCCAATGACTCTCATGAGGTTTGTTTGAGAACCTGCTCAAAACACCAACAACAAAACTAATATCTGGTCTGGTGTTACACAAGTAGATCAGACTGTCGACCAACCTCCTATACCTCCCAATGTCTGCTAGTGCTGATGTATCCTCGACGGATAACTTTGCATTCACCTCCATAGGTGTAGCTATCTCCTTGCACTCGGTCATGCCAAATGCCTTCAAGATCTCCCATGCATACTTCTTCTGAGAGATGAAGATCTTTCCTGGCTCTTGCCAGACTTCAATCCCCAAACAATAGTGCAACAAGCCCAAGTCTGTCATTTCAAACTCAGAACTCAAAGCCTTTCAAGTTTGGTTGATCATATCTTCATAGTCACCTGTAATAAGAAGGTCGTCCACATATAGGATAATCACTATAGACTTTTTACCATCCCTGTAAACATACAAGTTAGTATCTGAGGCACATCTTTTGAAGTTTAGGTTTAAAAAGAACCTATCTATCCGCTGGTACCATGCTCTGGGGGCTTGTTTCAGCCCATACAATGCCTTCTTCAGTTTACACACTTTGTTCTCAGAATGGGGGGCCTCAAACCCTGGTGACTGAGCCACGTACACCTCCTCCTTGAGGTCACCATTTAAGAATGCTGACTTAACATCCATTTGGTACACTGGCCACTTCTCATGGGCAGCCACTGCAAGTATCGTGCGAATAGTGGTCATTCTGGCAGTTGGGGCAAATGACTCTTGAAAATCAAACCCTTCAACTTGTGAAAATCCTTGGGCAACCAGTCTAGCTTTGTACTTTTCTAAGGTACCATTAACCTTGTACTTTACCTTCCAAATCCACTTGGTGCCAATAACCTTCCGCTTTGCTGGTCGATCCACTAGCTCCCAAGTGTCATTCTTCATTATGCTGTCATACTCCACCTACATAGCAGCCTTCCATGATGGATCTGCAAGTGCTTCTTCTAAGTCAGTTGGCTCCTTTACTTCTCTCATAATCTCAACCATCAAGGCCATATTGACTATGTGAGCAAAAGCCCTCCTTTGCTCCTCTATTCTCTGAGACCTCCTTGGTCCGTTTGCCTTCTCCTCAATAGATGCAGGCATAGGATTATTGTGGTCATAGAGCTGCTTCACCCAGCGCGGCAATGGCTTTTCTGGTGGGGTGATGTCAGGTTGGTGAACTTTTTCCTCATCATCTGAAGATGATGCTTCCTCCTCCTTAAGGATAGGGATAGCTCTCGGGATAGGTTCATAGTGGACTACTTCTTCGCTTGATGATAAAGTGGAAGAACTTGCCTTCTCCTCCTCCACTGTATATGACTCCTCCTTGAACACCACATCACGGCTCGCGATGATCTTCTTTGCCTCTTGGTCATATAATTTGTAAGCCTTCTGCTCATCACTATAACCCAAGAAGATACATTTTCTGCTTTTTGGTTGTAACTTGTTTCTCTTCTCATCTGGAACATGTGCATAACATTCACATCCAAAAATTCTGAAATGTGAGACAGATGGTTTCTTACCAGTGTAAGCCTCATGAGGTGTTTTTCCCTTGGGAGCCTTTGTATAGCTCGGATTTAGAATGTAGACTGCAGTATTAACAGCTTCAGCCCAAAAATGGTTAGGCAATCCCTTGCCCTTTAGCATGCATCTTGCCATCTCCACAATGGTGCGATTCTTGCGTTCCACAACACCATTCTGCTGAGGTGTGTGAGGCGTTGTCAATTGACGCTTGATCCCTTTGCTCTTGCAAAAGCCTTCAAACTCCTTTGAGTTGAACTCACCACCACCATCTGTTCTAAATTTCTTCACACTTTTCCCTGTTTCATTCTCAACAAGTATTAGCCATTCTTTAAACTTACCAAAATCTTGAGCCTTATCACGAAGGAAGTACACCCACATCTTCCTACTGTAGTCGTCGACAATCAACATAAAATAAGAAGATCCCCCCAAGGCCTGTGTAGGCATCTTACCACACAAGTCAGCATGCACCAACTCTAAAGGAGCCTGTGCTCTATTCTTGCTTTCTTGTGGAAATGCCTTTCTTTGTTGCTTGCCCATCATACAAGCTTCACATGGTTCCTTCAATTCAGTTATTGTAGGTAGGTGAGCAACCATACCTTGCTTTTGCATCTCCTTCAATACTGCAAATCCGATGTGTCCAAACCTTTCATGCCAAAGCTTACTTGTGCCCACTCCAGCGGTGGCTGTAAGAGCACTTAGCTTATATAGGTTGTTCCTTCTTTCTCCTTTGCCAACAATTGTGCTAGCACTATCAATAATTTCTGCACCTGTCTTCTTGAACCTCACTTCATGACCAAAATCAATTATGGCAGCAAAACTGATAAGAGATTTCTCCTGATTTCGGGAACATACAACACATTTGAAAGCTTTTTGACTTCACCATTTGTAGCAACAAAAGAAATAGTACCTGTGCCCGCAGCAAGGCATTTAGCATCATTTCCAACCATCACAGTGATGGATTCTTGTAGAGGCTGCATAGAACTGTATAGACGTTTCTTGTTGGTCATGTGACAGGAGGCCCCACTATCCAACACCCATGAGTCAATGGTAGATTCTTCTTGCGCTGAGGAGCACACTTCCTCAGTGGTCGCCATGAATAATTCCAACTCTGCTTCAGCCGTATTGGCTGTCTCTTTCCCTTTACTTTTAAGGGTACCATTCTTTTCATTTGCCTTCTTGACACGACAATCTGCAATTGCATGTCCTTTCTTCTTACAGTATAAGCACTCTCCTTGAAACTTCTTCTTGCCGCCCTTCTTCTTTTTGTCACCATCATTTTTGGTGGAGGAAACACCTTTGCCTTTTGCATTGGCAGAGAATGCAGCATCTCCATTGTTGCTTCCTTCTCGGGCTTTCAGCCTCAACTCCTCCTCCATTAATAATGCACAAAACTCCTCAAAAGTCAAAGCTTGAGGTCTCACCTGAGTATTAAGGGCAGTTACTAGTCCATCAAACTTTTGTGGAAAAATCCGAAGACACCTCCGAGCTAGCTCTTCGCTAGTCTTTTGTATCCCAGCGCCAACCATCTGGTCGCGCAGATTCTTAATCTGAGTGATGAATGCTTCAACCGTCTCTCCTTCAGCAAACTTATCCGCTGCTAGTTGATTCTCCAAGTTTTGAATCCTTGTTTGGTTTCGTGTTTCATACTGACTCCGTAGTACATTCCAAGCATCTGACGCTTTGGTTGTATGCTGAATCAGAGTCAAAACACTGTCAAAACAGCTTGTAACTAAGGCACACAATGCATCTGCATTCCTTCATTTCCAAGCTCGTAGAAGATCTGCATTCGAAGGAATCATCACACTAGGATTTGATGGGTCGGGGGTGATCTGTGGTTCTGCGTCAGTCCCCAGCACAGTCTCCTGAAGCTCATAAGAATCAAGGATAGTTGTAACTTTGAACTTCCACAAGGTGTAGTTTGTACCATCTAACTTGCCTTTGCTGAAGGTTGGTGGACGAATCCTCAGTGTTTGAATAGCTGGTACAGCAGCACCACCTCCTGCACCGCTTCCTGATGCGCCAGAACCACTTCCCGGAGTCGACATAGTTTCTCTTTGCTGTTGAAGCCTTTGCCTCTTGCACACTCTCCGATCTCTGGAGCCCCCTGGGCTCTGATACCATGTAAAATATTACACAGCGCAGCGAACAGAATCTGAGAAAGAGATAGAGAGTATACAACAGATAAGAGGAGAATCAGTAAATTCTTTAACTCCAAACAACTGATACAAAGATGGCTCTGTCCACCCATGCGCTTCCACTGTGTGAAGCTTAGATGGCGATCTAGACAGAAGATAGGTGAAGAGCTTAAGGCTAGCTAGAACAACAACTCTGACTAGGTGAAAGATGAGTGAGTGATGGCTGCGAAGGGGTTTAGCTTTTATAGCCCATGAAGGTCGTTAGGTCGGCCTGCTGACCGGGCCTGCTGACCGACCTACCATATGAGCCTCCACTAGTCGGCCAGGGAATATTCCAGGGAATATTCCCTTTACCATTGGGCCAGTTTAACCACTTCGTCTAACCCAAATATTAGACCCACAATGGTCACCTTTTTGCCATCCAGTCACATAGACCTCATCTGATATACAAGTCAGGACCCCACCAATGTCTGGGCTCACACTTGGCTTCTCCTCATAATGGGGGCCTTACAACTTTGAGCACCATGGATCATTGGTAGCACCTAATGAGGGTGGGGCATTGATCATATCTAACAGTCGGATCGGTGTCGCTAACAAAGGATAGTCACTCAGCTTACAGCACTCAAATGGGATGAGAGAATAGTCACTTGCCCCATTACGGACATCACTCGATGAATAATGATTGAAACCCATATCTCACACCCGGTTTAGGAATTGACAAGGGGGATGGTGCAAAGGAGTAGGCCAGGGTGCACAATTGATGGTGCATTAGTGCGTCCAACCCAGCTGGCATAGGTGCAAAGGAGGAAGGCAAGGCCAGGGAGCCTTACAGTACAGTGTACAGAATAGGATGATGTGTCACGTGATGATGGCAGAGACACACCCCATGGCTGCATAGGGAAAAGAGAACATACCTTGCGCCAAGGGTCATAACGTCTCTCAATCTCACCTCTCGGTAATTGATTGAAGAAACTCCAGTCACACTCAGCCCACCCTCTGTCTCATGCTCTATTGAAAGAGATAGAGGGCAGCCATGTCCTGAAACCCATTGATGTGATTGTCATGGTCACTTGTGCAAAGGTTGGATGCCTTGTGTGCATTTGATGGTGCAGCTGTGCATCCCACCCTGTGCCTGCATACAGTGCAAGAAGGAAGGCCAGGGAGCCTTATAGTACAGTGCACAGAAACAGATCGTGCTTTGTGCATTGAGAGGCCCATCCCGTGCATGCAACACTCCGTTCACACTTCTCACCTCTCATTTGATGTGAAGGGAAAGACTGGTCACTCACCCCACCCTCTATCTCACACTCGTTTGATAGTTACAGAGGGCAACCATACTCACTTCCCCATCCAGCTAGGATGAAAGATCGCATCACTCGATTGTTTGTCGATGAAGATCGCGTCGTCAATTGTTGAAGAGGCATACCTAGGGAGGTAACCATCAGATCGAACGTTGTGTTAGATAGGAACATGGCGTCTGCTAGAGGCTGTCAAATGCTCTGCAGAAAGGCATGGGACACAGCGTACTAAGGGAGGCAGCTTCGGAACTGGATCCTCGGGATGTCAACTGATGAATCCACTTTCTAGACTATTGGGTCTTGCCACCTTTTCCATAGCTAGCTTCTCGTCCAAGGGTGTTTCCACCTTTTCTTGGAACGAGGCCTGCTATGACAGGGAATTTCTTCCTTTTCTCCCATAATAGTTTCGTTTGTTTTTTTTTCTTTTGCTTGCTTTTTTTTTCTCTTTTTTCTTGTTTGTTTTTTTTTTCTCTCCTATTTTCGAGGGTGTCTCCACCTTTTCTCGAAGAAGAGGTCGGCATGACAGGGACCGAAGTCCTCTCCCATGACCGATATGTATTCTTTTTCAAATTAAGCAAGAGAATGGTAGAAATACCATTTGTTAAAACCATCGTCACCACTGCCGTTGGTGGAAAATAGAGGATAAGAGATAAGGGGTGGGAGGTGGGGCTGAGGGGACAGAGAGTTGCATCCACCTCATCAGGAGTGGCTGAAGAACGGCTATCAAAAGTAGCATCATAAGAGTTACAGTGCCACACCAACGGGGGAAAGGATCAGATGACTATGATTGTCAAGATCCCCAAGGAGAAAAGTACTTCTTCAGGCGATATCCATTGATCAGGAAGGGATCATCAGAGGCATCAATGGTCTGCACTTGGACAAAGCCATTAGGGTTGACAGCAAGTACCTTATATGGGCCCATCCACCACTGTTGAAGCTTGCCAGAAACTTGCCAAATCGTGAATCATAGGCTAGGACCAAATCACCTTCTTTGAACTCCTTGTGCTTGATGAAGCTGTCATGGTAGGCCTTACGCCGAGCTTGCATGGCTTCCATGCACTATAGAGCTATCCTGTGAGTTTCGTCCAAACATTCCAAGTGCATGAGACAACGTTGCAGTGAATCATCATCCCCCAAACGCTCTTTGATAGCCACTCGTAAAGAGGGCAATTCCAGTTCAACAGGGAAAATAGCTTCTGTACCATACACCAGCTGGAAGGATGTTTGTCTTGTTGCTGCTTTATGGGAGGTTCTGTACGCCCAGAGGGCCTCTGTAAGTCGATCATCCCAAGCACGATGATGTGCGATAATCATCCTTGTCACGATCGAGTAGAGAATGCGATTGGTGACTTCGACTTGGCCGTTGGCTCTGGGGTAGTAAGGAGTAGACTTGCGATGGCGGATCTTATACAGCTCTATCAACTCTTCCATGACTTTATTAATGAAATGAGTGCCTCTATCACTTACCAGCTCTAGGGGACTGCCAAAACGGGTGATAATATTCTCGTACATGAACAGGGCTATGCTGTTACCATCATCCCGCTATAGGGCTTTAGCTTCACACCACTTAGTAACATAATCTGTACATACCAAGATGTATATGTTCTGTTTTCTTCTGGTGGGAGGATCGATTGGGCCGACAAAGTCGATGCCCCACTTCTCGAACGGCTTCAAAGGAAGGATAGGTTGCAGTGGCATAGCACTAGTCTTGGTGGGTTTCCCCATCCTCTGACAGAGGCATCACATCGCTTGCAGTAGTCATAGGCATCCTTATGAATGGTCGACCACTAGTAACCTGCTAGCAGAGCCTTCCTGGCTCTAGCTTCTCTTGCAAAGTGGCCTCCACATGGTTCGTCATGGTAGGCCTTTAAAATAATCCCAATCTCATCTCCTGCAACACATCTTCTGAGCACTTCATCTTTGCCTTTCTTGTACAGTGCACCGCCTAACAGGGTATAGGGGGCTAATTCTAACATAAGCTTCTTCCTTTCCCGACTTGAAATGCTAGGAGGGTACTATTGGGTTGCCAGTAGATTGGCAATGTCTACATACCAAAGGGTTACAGTTTCTACTAGGAATAGGGAAGCATCAGGGAGGTCTGGATCATCCTGTTCCTCGTTTGCAGTTTGCGGGATACGCGACAGATGATCAACCAGAACATAAGAACGACCAGGTTTGGTAATTACCTCAAAGTCGAACTCCTGGAATAGAAGGAGCCATCTCATCATTCGTCCTTTCACGTTTGCTTTGTTCATCAGGAAGGACATGGCCTCATGATCCACATAAAATTTAAAGTGGGTAGACAGTAGGTAGTAGCGAAACTTCTCTAGGGCAAACACCATTGCCAAGCACTCCAACTCTATCACTATATAGTTCCGCTCTCTATCAGTGACTTTTTGGCTTGCGTAATAGATGGGCTGCTCCAGCTTCGAGGATCCCTTCTGGCATAGGACCGCACATAAGCCTTCAATTGATGCATCAATGTGTACATGAAACTCCTTCGTCCAATCACGAGGTTGCAGGATGCGTGCCTCAAACAGACACTACTTCAGAGTGTTGAAGGCTTTGTCACATTCTTCCGTCCAAATAAACTCTGCATCTTTCCTCAGAAGCTTGTGCAAGGGGATTTCCTTTGTTGCAAAATGGGCATGAACCTTCTGTAGTAACCCACATGGCTTAGGAATCCCCTCAACTGTTTGAGGTTGGTGGGTGTTGTCAGAGCTATGATCTTCTCGACCTTTGCAGAGTCTATTGATATCCCTTGTGCAGAGACAATGTGGCCCAACAGAACTCCCAAGGAGACTCCAAAGATGCATTTGTCGGGGTTGAGGGAGATCCCATACTCTCGGCATCAGTCAAAGCATTGTTCCAAATGTCCTCAACGTTCATTGATCAAACTATAGACATAGAAGTCATCCAAATATATCTCAATAAAGTGGTGCAGATGATTTTGGAATGCGGCCATCATGACTCACTGGAAGGTAGCAAGGGCATTGTAGAGCCCAAACGGCATCACTCGGTAAGTGTAGGTCCCCCATTCTGTGGTGAAGGTTGTTTTGGACTGATCCTCTTCTGCTATCTGCACTTGGTTGTATCCACTGAAGCCATTTAACAAGGAGTAAAGCTCATGTCTTGCCACTATGTCTAACAGCTGGTCTGTAAAAGGGATAGGAAAGTGATCCTTCATTGTCTTGGAATTCAACTTGCAGAAATCCACACATATACGAAGCTTGCCATTCTTCTTGGGTACAACCACGATGGGTGAGACCCATTCACTGTTGGCCAATTGGATAGATGAACTCCGCTTCCAAAAGCTTCAGTAGCTCTGCTTTCACCAGTGTGGAATAATTTGGGTTCATTCGCCTTTGGCGTTGCCGTACTGGCTTGGAATCATGCTCCAAGTCAGTATGATGCTGACATATTGTGGGATCAATCCCTTTAGGTGTTTGTAGGACCATGCAAACACATCCAAATTCTCTTTCAACAAGTTGTACAAGGTTGACAACTCCTCTTCTGGTAGGCTGCTACCCACCTTCAAGTGGCGTTCAGTGCCATCTGCATCCACAAAGGTTAACTGCCTTTCACCTTCTACTTCACGGATGAAGGTCCCACGGACTGCTTCTGGATACAAATCCGACTCCTTCAAGGAGGTGGTGTCCTCTTCTGATGTCCCACTAGACCCAATGTCTTCTTTCAGTAAGGACTTAGGTTGCTCCTGGAGATGCTAAAATGGGATTAGCACTGTCTCGGTTTTGGTTTGAATGTTAATTACCTTAGATCTTGAGGACTCCTCTTCAGAGGATGCATCTAGGAATTTTACATAACAGGGGCTCTCAAAATTGCATTGTGGCCTTGGGATTGGTACTTGTTGACAAGGAGCATCATCATCATCCTTTCTTGACAAGTGTGGATGGGTGCGACAAGAACCACTAATAAAAGACGGCTTATTTTGCTTGATCCACTCCTTATATAGGCTTTGCCTATGGAAAGATCCATTTACCAATCCAAAGGGTACCATTGCCATTCTGTCCCACAGCATGGAGTCTTCTACTTCTGAGGCTTCTCGAACTCCCTCCTCATCTATGCCTTCTGTGGGTGGAGTGATTTCCTCTGTCTCGCTTTCAAAGTCTCCAATGATTTCTTCTGTCTCGCTTTCAAAGTCTCCTTCTTCAGATTCATCATCATCCTCTTCAGACTCTGGCTCTGCCTCTGTAGGCGCTCTGTAAGAAAAGAACAGGTCCTCTGCTTCTCCTTCTGCCTCTGTCTCTGGCTCTGCTATGGCCATGGAATAGGGAAAGCAGTACATCCATGCTTCTATCTCACTGTCAGAAGTGATTTCGGAAATCATTCCTGGTTCATGCAGGAAGTATTCACCCATTGATAATGGCTTTGCATCTTTTGGGAGTTGGCTTACAGTACCCAATGTTAGGGAATGTGCCTCTGTTTTCTTGGGAAGGATCTATTTGACAGCATCTTCTTCTGTTAATGTTCTATCTATAGCCTCATTGGGGGAGTTAGAAGATAATTCCAAGGAGGTAGATCCATGTCCTTTTTGAGCACCATATAGCTTCAGCACTACTTTATTGGGTCCTCTACCCAAGGTCAAGGTTCCTTTGAACCAATCCATCCTTGCTCTGGCTTCAAAAAGCCATGGTCTGCCCAGTAACAGGGGGTAGGATGTACCATAAGAGTTTGGCTTCACCACCAGATAGGTTAGCCAATAATCTTTTCCAGCCACTGTAGTCCTCACATATGGGAGAATGCCCAAAGGCTTGATTCTGCTCTGATCCGCTAGTTTGATGAGCCATTGAGTTGGTTGCATACCTTGTAGGCCTAGATCCTTCATTGTCACATCCCTCATAATGTTCACTGATGAGCCACCATCAATCAGTGCATTTGCAATAAAGCAGCCTTCTATCCACACGCCAGTCTCGGGGATACCAGGATATAGGAAGGTGTTAGCCACATCCACTTATTTTACAGGCTCTGGAGCTTTGTTGGACTTTGTTGCTGTTAAGGGAGCAATCCTTAAGCCACGTCTTCTTGTTAGTATACTTTTGAACCTTTTTCGGCAACTGGGAGACAACATCAACAATTGTCGGAATGTGAGGTTTGGTTTAAAGGTATCTAGATCTCTGACTAGATCGTATTCCTTAATAGGATCTAGTGGCTTCTCTAACCGCTTAGGGAATGGGGCGACACCCATTTTCATTTTCCTTTTTTCTTTCAACAGGGGCATCATGGAGACTTCTTCTGCCACTTGTGGCACTTCCTCCTCTTCTATCTCCTAGACCTCTGGTCCTATCTCTGGAACTATCTCTGTGACTCTCTATGGCACTATAGTGCTCTGTACGGCATTGTCAGGCTCTGTTCTATTCTGTTCTTCTGTTGGAAGATTGAACTTCACTGTTCTGGTAGGAAAATTATTTTCTTTCTAGACAGGCGGTTCCTTCTTCTTTGCACGCGTGATGGCAACAACTTCCAATTCCACTAAAGTGGAGGTAGGCTCTTGGGCCTTGGACGGATTATCAGTAGCACTGATTTTCACTGGGACTGGGCTTGGACAGTCTTTTGCAGTGTGGCCTTCTCCTTTGCATCGAGTGCATAAGGGCTTGTAATCCACTGACCTTCTAGGATTTGGACAATTTGGCGAAATGTGTCCCTTTTCTCCGCATCTGTAACACTCCACTTCTGATCTCTGACCACCGCCAGACTGTCTTCCTCTATAACTTTGGGAAGGAAATCTTCTGGGTCCGAAGTTAGAACCAAACTCTCTAGGCCTGGGTCCAATATCCTGTGTTGTCATTTTGGATTCTAGCAAGTTGAATCTTGCGTCTTCTTCCTTCCTTCTCCTATCATGCATCTCCTTCAGAGAGAAAATATCCTTTGTATGGTTTTTCCGCAAACAGTAGGAACAGAAGGCTCCAGGAATAGTTGGTTTTCGGGTACATTCAGTGGCTAAATGTCCTGCTTGATGACACTTACCACACCAAGTATTTAACTGCATCACATCTCTTCCTGCTCTTGCAACATTGGATATGCTAGCGGTATTCACTTTCAGTGTTTACAACTGCTCTGTAATCACATCCATCAACTCCTTTTTTATATTTGCAACTGAGTTGGATAAATAATCCTTCAAGCTTTCTCCTTCGGAAGCACTAGAAGTAGGGTTTTAAGGAGTCTCTATAATCACTGCATAAACAGGTTGGGCTGATGCAGAGGGGTCTCTGTTCTGATTTTGATTTAGAGCTCCTATTTGGACTGTTGTGTGGTTGTTGGCTCCAGTTGGTAGGGTTCCACTGTTGCTGTTGATTTGGCATTGGGGGAATTGTTTGGGACCATTGTTGTTGTGGTTGAACTATCATTTGAGGCATTGATTGTGGCCACTATGGATTTAGTGCACTGTACTATGAGATTGGGGGCATCTGTTGGTAGGGGTAGGGGACAGTCCCTGGGATTGTATTTGGTTGGTACATCATCCCTCGCATCAGAGGAGGTGGGACTCCTCCTCGTGGATTCATCGCCAATCTAGCTTCCACTTCATCGTACAGTCTTGCACCTTCTCTTGTAGCTTGCAGTGTGGCTGGTCTTTGCAGCTCCACAAACTTACGGACTTCTGGTTGTAATCCTCCGAGAAACACTCCCTTCTGAATGCCATCATCTAGATTATGGTTGGTCCATCTCTTTAGGATGGATTCCATTTGCGAGACATAAGCTTCTACTCTTTCTCTAGAGGACTGACTTAAATTCATGAACTCCTCTTGCATCCGCTCTTCAAAACCTTCACGCCTGAATTTAGTGAGGAAGGCCAACTTCAGGTCGTCCCATGTGCCAAAAGTTCATGCTGCTTGTCTCTCATACCACTGAAATGTCGCACCCTTGAAAGTGGCGGGGAAGATTGCTAACCAATGCTCAGGGGTTCTGGCATTGTTAGCCACACATGCTACCATAAACTGTGCTACATGAAGATCGGGGTCTTCATTGTACTTTCCCTTAAAAATTGGCAACAGGACTACATTCGTTGGCCTGTCATCAATATTTCCAAGACGGATCTGGCTTGGAAGTGGACCTCTAGCAAGAGGAGGAAGGGCTTGATGTGCCATTGGGACTTCTGTAAAGAGTTCCGCAAGGGCGTCAAAGGTGGCTTCTCCTGCTAGCTTGTTCTCGGCTTTGATTATTGATTTCTCTCTTCTCATGTACCTCTGAAGTCATTCTAGTGCTTGTCTCCTGATGGCGTCATTCATGTGGGGGGTTGGCTCCACTATGTTGTTAGTGTTCCATAGAGGGATAATAGAAGGCTTCAGTCTCTAGAGGACCCTCTTGCCAACATTTCTTCTACTTCTTCCTTTTCAATGTCTCTGAATTCTGCTTCATGCCACTGCACAAAGGAAGGTATTCGGTTCTGAAGGTGTCAAAATGCATACGTCTAAGCATTGAGGCGGTGCCATCATCATAGTAATGCCAGATTTTGATGGTTTCAATAGTGTATGTTGTAAAGAACACTCTGTCTACCAGCTTCCAGTGGATTGCCAATTGGATAAACAAAAGATTGTTAGAACACCAAGCATCCCACATATCTTGCTGTTGGGCGTCTACGAACAAGTCCCAACTCTGTTCCTTCTTATTTTTGTGAACCTCCACAGACCACGACTCCTGAAGCTTCTTGACTATTTTCCACTTGATGATATCTAGAAATTCCTCAATGAAGGCCAAATCCTCCATTGATACTCATTCTCTCTGTTCTACTCTTCAGTTTTGTGGGAGGAACTTTGCAACTGTGATGCAACTTTCTACAGCTTCAGAAGGTAGTGAAAACAGACCGTCACAGAGGGACTTCATCAAAATGGCATTATGCTTTCTCCACTAAGGAATGAATCTTTTGTAGAATTTTGCCTTGGCAATGAAGGCTTGCAATTCTTCAATAGTGGCAGGAACTCTACTATCCATTGATTTACGTCTTTTTCCACAGTGCCACTTCGTCCATTTTCAGCCTCTATTTGTGCTTGTTGATGGCAGTTTTCCCCGGCTGCGCACAAAAAACATGGAGCCCCAAGAGAGACAACAAGGAAATAGGGTTTCTACTGCAAGAAAATCTATCTTGTCATCATCAACAAGCTTTTTTATTAGGTTTTATATGATCACAATGAAGAAAAGAACACTAGGCACAACAAATCTTCATGCAACATCATATAGATCTCCCACGAATATGATGGAATCAACCATATTCTTCATAATCTTCATAATCTCCATAAATACAACAAAGAAAAAAAAGGAATACATCATCTTTGAATGGAAATCAATCACATATTATTCATCTTCAATGTCTTCATAGTTCTCTCTCTCAATCTCTCATATACAATTACAATGTTTTGATATAATGGACTATCTCTGACTCTCTCTCTCTCTCTCCATCAATAGTACATCATATCCTCATTACAATAATCAATAATCACTCTCAATAATCCTTCTTAGGTCGTGGATACACATTCCAAAAAGGTACATCTTGTATGAAGGGGCACCAGAGACTTCATAGTGTCCTGTGAGATCTGTCTTCTGTCACTGTCTTCTGTAACCTTCTGTGAATCTTCAGCAGTTACTTCTTCACTTCAATTAGCTTGGATAAAGCTTCCATTCATCCTTTCCTAAGACAAAAACACTTCCCAAAATATCCACACATCCATCATAACACTCAACAGAAACAACAAAACAGAATCACAGAGCAACAGAAGTACAGAATAACAAAGCTACAGAAGCTTACAGAACTTCACAGAAGATCAACAGAACCCATAAAAATCATAAAAACCAAAACAAAACCAATTCAATCTTTCATAAACCTCTTCACAAAACTTCAATCATCTCTCAAAACATTCATTCAACCATCTCTACTACCAAAACAGAAACAACACAGAAGAAAACAGAAGAAAATCAGACCTTATAGAACCAAACATCCTCATCAAAAACCATCAAAAACCCTTCAAACTTATCCAAACCTTTCCAAACACTTCAAAATAAACAACCATTTATCATTAAAAAAACAAAAAATCAACCCAAAAACCAACATATTTCACACTCAACAGTTGCCAAGATGGCAATTATACGCACTGTGATTGCTTTGCCTACTGCTAGAGGCTGGAAATTACATCAGATGGATGTGAAGAATGCCTTTCTTAATGGTGACTTAGTAGAGGATGTCTATATGGTTCAGCCCCAAAAGGGTATGTTCACCTTGATTTTCAGCATTATGTATGCAAGCTCAAAAAGGCACTATACGGGCTGAAGCAGGCTTTCAAAGCTTGGCATGCTAGGATCAGTAACTACTTGCAGAGGTTGGGTTTATTGTTGGTAGAGCTGATCACGGCCTATTTACAAAGAAGACTGATAGTGGCTTGGTAGTGCTGGTCATATATGTTGATGATTTGATAATCACTGGTATGATGACTAGGGCATACATCATGTAATGAAGATACTGAAATTTGAATTTGACATGAAAGATCTAGGTGAATTGAGGTATTTTTTGGGTATTGAGGTAATTAAGGCTGAAAATGGTTTATGGATGATGCAGAAACATTATGCCATCGAAATGCTGAAAAAGTATGGCATGGCTGAATGCAAACCATTGGATACACCCCTTGATCAGAATGTCAAGCACTAGAGCTGAAATTTAGGATGTGACTATGTACAGGCAGATGGTTGGAAGTCTGTTCTACTTGACCATCACTAGGTGAGATTTGAGTTATGCAGTTGGGCTCATAAGTCAATTTATGCAGAAGCTCAGGAAGCCACATTTGGATGCTATTAGGTGGATTATGAGATATGTTAAGTCCTCTGTAGATTATGGGATGTTCTATATGAGAGATAAGCCCTTGAAACTGGTTGGATACATAGATCTGGATTGGGTAGGATGCTCATATGATCGCAGATCTACGAGTGGTTATGCTTTTGGCCTTGGAAGTAGCATGATCAGTGGAGCAGCAAGAAGCAACCAACGGTTGCATTGTCTAGTACTAAGGCAGAGTATAGGGGTGTTGCATTGGCAGCATGTGAGATCTCATGGTTGCTCAAGCTTATGGCTGATTTGGATATTCACGTGAATGCTCCAGTGACCTTATTATGTGACAATCTCAGTAGTGTACTCCTAGCAATGAATCCAGTATACCATGCCAGGACAAAACACATAGAGGTACACAATCATTTTATCAGAGAGATGGTTCTTGCAGGGGGAGAGTAGATCTTATGCATGTGAAGACTGATGAACAGGTTGCAAATATCTTTACCAAGTCTTTGGGTAGAGATAAGTTTAGTAGTTTTAGACAACTACTTGGAGTTCATTAGATGATTTGAGCTTGAGGGGGAGTGTTAGAATATCAAGCTCATATTATTCTCCTATTCTTATGTACGACCGACATTAGCTATGTCCAGCTGTATCAGCAAGTGTGGGACATTAAATAAGTCAGTGGTCTTAGACCCAGTATGAATGGTCCTACGGACCTTAGTACTATTGTATACACTTATTCTATGTGTGTGGTTATGAGATAATGAATGAAAGAAGAAGAGAGCATGCTTGCTCTTCACCCTATCTCTGCCTCTCTCAATATCTACATCTCTCTCTCTCCTTCTCCCTCTCTTATTCCTCTACTCTCTCTCTCTCTCTCCTCCCTCTCTTATTCCTCTACTCTCTCTCTCTCTCTTCTTCTCCCTCTCTTCTTCTCTTTCTCCCACTTCTTTCTCCTTCTGCTCCTCCCTCTTTTCCTTCTTCTACTACTTCTCTCCTCTCTCCCTCTACCTCTTCTTCTTCTTCCTCTACCTCTCTCCTTCCCCTTCTTCTTCTCCTCTCCTCCTTCTCTCCCTCTTCTTCCTCCTCCTTCTCTTCTCCTACTTCTCTCCCTCTACTTCCTCTTCCTCCACCTCTCTACTACTCCTTCTCTTCTTCTACTACTCTCCCTCTTCTTTTCATTTTTTTTTCTTCTCATTCCTTCTTTCCCTCTCCTTACTCCTTCTTATCCTCTCCTTATCCTTCTCTCTTTCTCCTCCCTTCTCTCACTCCTTCTTCTTTTCACCTCCTCCTTCTCTCTCACTCCTCCCTTCTCTCTCCCAATCCTTCTTCTTTTCACACCTCCTCCTTCTCTCTCCCTCTTCCCTTCTCTTCTCTCTCTCTCCCTCCTTCTTTCTCTTCCCTCACCCTCTCCTTCTTATCCTCTCCTTCTTTCTTTTCTCCCCACGGCAAGAAGCAACTGGGGGGGGGGGGGGGGGGGGGAAGCGGCTTGTCTGGGAGGTCTCAAAAGTGGCAACCAGGGATAGAGGTGGCATGTTTGGGAGGGCCCGCAGCACCGCCAACGAGGAGAGGGGGAGAATGATCGTTGGGGGCTCAAAGAGCCGAGCGCCCAACCCCAAGCAGGATGGGACTCTAGAGGGTGTTGAGGCTTTAGGCAATGCCAAAAGTGAGACGGGACTCTGGAGGGTGCGGAATGATCTTTGGGAGCTCAGAGAACCGAGCATCCAACCCTAGCTACCCTGGTCGTAGGCCCAAGGCCGTTTTCGTAGACAAGGGGGGGAAACGCCAGTCGGAGGGCCCAGATGGCCCTTCGAAGTGCTAATGGGTGGGGGGAGATGACGCGTGGGAATCGAGGTGGCAGAGCGTTAGCATGTCAGACCAAGGGGGAGGTGACGATGTGGTAGGTCACAGTGAGGAGGAGAACACCGTTTGGTCGTCCGGGGTAGTACTGCAGCTGGCGGCGGGGTGGCTACGGACGAGGGCCTTGTGCAGCAACGGACAGGGGAGGGTGGCGATGTATTTAGCACCCTCCCTTCCTTCCAGGAGAGGGGAGGGAGGAGATAGGTGGCATGGCTACCCCTCCACCTGGAGGTTGCATGCCTCCCCTCCCAATCCACCACTCCCACTCTCTCTCCCCCTCCCTCGACTGCTGTTGGGGGGGAGAGAGGGGGGAGTAAAAAATTTTGAGCTTTAAAAAGAAAATTTCCCTTTTCCTTTAGGGGAGGGGTCCTATGGCCCATTACAAGAAATAATCGCCATGTTGTTACTTCAATAACTTGAATGTTTAATTTGACTTAGAGTTTTGATTTTAATAATATATTGACTCATAAAAGTCTCATAAAATCATATCAATTCAAAATCATATTTCTTTCCATCCTCACAAATTCTCACCTTATCATAAAGCTTTTTATTATTTTTATATAATTTACTCAAAAAGCATAGCTTTTCAAAAATTTAAAAATATTAAATAGATACTAAAATTTCTAATTAAACTTAAAAATAGCTTTTTTAATAATATCAAGTTCAACTAGTATGCATTTTGCAAATTTTATGACTTTTCAAGTGTCTTTTTATATCTAATTTGAAGTATTTTTCTTATTTTTATATTTTAAAAAACCTTAAACAAGGTTCAAAAATCATATAGAATATAGAGCATGTACAACCAGGTTTTTTCTCATAGATTAAAAAATATTAGACATTATAAATTGAATTTTTTCCATATACTTAATTGATAAACAAAAGCCACTCTTACTTGGAGATTTGTCAAATTCGTGGTTGCATTTTTAAAGGCCATGTCTCTACAGTAGTCCAACAAGGAATTCTTGGTCTACTTAGCTTCTTCCCTTAGCAATCATTTTGTTTCCACATCCATCCTGATTCCCACTCTTCATTCGGATCTACTTGCATATGAATTGACCTTTATGGCTCTTCTAATTAAGCTGTAAACTTAGAATTAGTTGAAGCTTTATGATAATGGATTTTGTCTTTCTTTTTGTCGATGACTAAGGCCAAACCTTCAAATTTGGTGATGCCTCTATCTGTGCATGGAATGAGTTAAGAATGGTGGTGATTCAAAGCGAAACATTTGTGTTTCAAGATGCTAATGTCAGAGATGGTGGGTATGTAGAGGTAAGAGTTGGTGATTTGATAAGGAGGCATGGTAATGATGGTGTCAAGGAAGGGGATAGCAATGAACGAGAGGATGATGATGATTAAGAATCCTCTCTCTCTCTCTCTCTCTCTCTCTCTCAAATTGTGAGCTCTCTGCATCTTCTTTTCTTGGCGACTACAAGATGGGATCTTGTTTCTTTCTCATGCCCCCTCATACCACACGGCTCTATAATAGCCCTCCTTCGTTCGCTTTTTTTTCCTTCATTTTTCCTACTCTAAAACATTATACCATATAAACCTTATTCCCCCCTATCATATAAAACATGCTCTCGACCAACACACAATATCTCAAGACTCCAAAGATATGGTCAAAACTAATTTCGAAAACTGTTTTCATTATTCTCTAGATAATCATAATCATTGTCAAGACTACTTTACAATGGATTCCTAAATAAACACGGCTAAAATTAGCCAAATATGAAAACTCTTCCTAGCTCTATATTAGTGGTAGATATGCTCTTTTCTTTTCAAAATGATGGTGGTATTCAATTACCTAGGAAAATCTATTATACTTTGGCTCTAAGTCCACTCTCCTCTCATACAAAAACTCCCTTGCACCAACATTTTATTTTTTCTAGACTATAGATACACATCCTTCAAAGGCATCAACTACAATACCATCTACACTAAATTAATTTTAAAATATGGTAATAGTATATCATATGTATACAAATTGGTTGAATTTTTTTTGCAATTTGCAATCAAATTTTAGGGGTTGTCATTTCGAAGCAAAAGATAATCATATTAAGAAAGCACCTAAACTGGATAGTGAAAGTGGAATGATTGAAAAAGAAGATAGCCATGACAAGGAAGAACTTGAAGTGGATTGTAAAAATAAAGTGCCTCATAACTATCTTGATGAAGTGCCTCAATCCGATCGTAAAAGTGCAGGACCTGGAATAGAGGGCAATCATGTCAATGAAGCTGTTGAATTGGATGGAAAGAATGAACTCCCTAAAATAGAGGGGAGCTGTATTGAGGAAGTAGTGGACTTGGATGGAAAGAATGAAGTGCTTGAAATAGAGGATACTCATGTTGATGGAAATGGGTATATAAGGTTTCCAAATGACACAGTTTATTGGCCCTAGGAGGACCCACCATGCACTTTATTTGGGACCTGACCAATCATTATCTTGGATATTAATGTTCTATTGCATACAACACTCAACAAGAGGTATGCTAAACTAGTTCTACGCTTTTGCCATGATCTAAAAGTTGTAAATATAGGTACATGTTTGTTTGTTGGTTATAATCAATATACTAATGTGGCTCCTTGGAACCCTATCCCCTAGATGATGTCATGGTGGAAGACAAGGGAGGGGGTAACCTAGGAGTGATGCGTCAAGGGAGGGGGTTCATGTAGCGTGGTCGTCAGTCAGCGAGCCGACAGAAGGAAGGTGCGGTGGGCATCGAGGGCCATGTAGAGAGATAGGTAGGTGTGTGTGTGTGTGTTGAGATATTTGCAATCACACCTACTTCAGTCTCTTTGTAAGGAGTAGTGAGGGCTGAGGACTAGAATCCCATATGCACAGTAGGATAAGTGCTACCATCCAGTTTCCTATAAAGCATTGTACTTGCTCTCTTTTCTAATGCAATGTCATAGTACTTTTGTCCTTCAGTAAAGTCTCTGTGTCATTGTAACTCAATACACAAGATTGTGTTTATGAGTCCAAGCTTCCATCTTGGAACCTGATTCACTTGTATAACAACCAGTCATATAAATGTCTTCATGAACTCACTCTTTCTCTTCCAACCTCCATAGCTTCCGCATCTGCCATGCTCTAGATCCCGCATATTTAACATGGTATCAGAGTGCAACTGAGCATGGCACAGCTTCATTTTGCTCTCATCTAGCTCAGCTTGCTCATTCCAGCTTCGGACAAGTCCAGGACCTCATTTCCCACTCCTTCTCCACTTGACCTTGTGGCAGCCATAGCCAATAGTACCCTGCCTGATTGAAGCTCTCATATCCCTCTCTACAGGTCAAATATTACCAAGCTTCCTTCTGGAGAAGTGTTCCCGCACTACTGAAGCTTCTCTATATCACTTGAAACATTAAGATTACACTACCACAAGCTCAACATTATCAATTTTCTCAAGCTCTGTTCTATGTCTGCAATAGTCCACCTTGGAGCTCTTGGATCTCTCAGCAGAAGCCATATCTCTCTATACTTTCTTCTATGGACTTCTTTCCTGACTCATAAGGCTTCTCTATGGCACCTCAAACACCAACATTACTGCTCAATTCCCGACATTAAAAAAATTCATGATCGTTGTCAAAAATGCGCCCGTTCATGTTCTCCATCTCTACACGTTGAGAGAGCTTCATTTCCATAAAAAAAGTTTTCAAAATGATCAAGTATAGCTCCTAATATTTGTAAAAAACTAGGCCTATGTCAAAACCCTAATCCAAGAAGCCATAGCCAAACTTCACTAAAGCTAAAAAATCTTATCATTTTCTCTCTCTTGCCACCTGGAGCAACCCACTGCCACTCTGATCTACTATTCCATAGCCAAACTTCACTACAGCTAAAAAATCTTATCATTTTCTCTCTCTTGCCACTTGCAGCAACCGACTACCACTCTAATCTACTATCCCATAGTCAAAACCCTAATCCAGGAAGCCATAGCCAAACTTCACTAAAGCTAAAAAATCTTATCATTTTCTCTCTCTTGCCACCTAGAGCAACCCACTGCCACTCTGATCCACTATCCCAGCATCAAATCAAGGAGGGAAAGGACCTAGAAATATTGAAGAAGGATCAATGACCCTGAACTAAGAAGATTCAAGTTCGACATCAACTCAGACATAGTCTTTACATAGTGCGCTTTCACATTGTCATTACTTGTGTCTCTTAGCACACTGTAATCTACTCTTCCACCACTAGTAAAATCCGAGAATTCTAAAGTTGATTTTTTTATGTCCTTACAATTCCAACATGAAAAAAGACTCTCCAATAGCTCACTTCAAAGAAGTTGGATTTCACACCTAGCAAACCCGCATCAAACTCATCCTGATGAAGAAGGATCTCTAGGCCATTACCACTAGAAAAGAAAAGAAGACTCGTCATGTGGACCTTGCAGTCACTTGGCAAAAGAATGATGATAAGACTCATGCCATTATCAAACTAGGGTTAGACGACAACTATATCCACCATGTGGATAACTGTAATACTTCATAGGATACATGGAAGAGACATGACACCTTGTTTGGTGCATGGTCTAAGTGATCAAAGTATGGTCTCTTGATTGAAATTTTCAAGCTTAAAATGAAGTCCGGCATATCACTTGCCACACATCTAAATTACATGGAAGGACTTCTAACACATCTTGCAAGAATCAACATTAAAATGGAAGAAGATGTTTGCATTGGTATTCTACTTAAAAGTTTTCCTCGTGAATATAATAATGCATCAACAACTCTAATTAATATGACAAACCTTGATCTTGTTGATATCCAGGCATCACTGTTAGAGGAGGAAAAAAATCTAGAAACTAAGGAAGAACCAAGCACCTCTAGAGATAAACAAGCATTATATGTTGGCAGCACGTACAAAGGCAAGAAGGATCACTTTTCTGTGATTTATGCAAAAGGACTGGACACATTGAGAAGTTCTACCATGCCAGAAAGAGGTCCCAAAAGGCAAATTTGGTTGCTATTAAAGAAGAAGAATAACCTGGAGCAAAAGAAGAAGAAGAAGAAGCAGACCACCAATAGAAGGACAAACCTCATTAGTCCTTTTATTCGGATAGACTCTTTTAGCTTTGTATTTCCTAGCCCTAATGCTTCGGACATAAACTTGTAAGCTCCTCATGCAGCCATGTATTATAGCCTCTGTACACTTTGTGAGGCCCCTATTACAACCTCTGGATGTCTGTCATGTTTATGGTATCCACACTTAGCCTTTCCCGCAACAAGCTCTAGTGTTTTTCCATGTTTATGGTGTGCCCACACTTTTCAGGTGTTTCTTTCACTAAAGCCTCTATACGCTTTGTACTTCTAGTTGTGATTGAGGAGGGGTTTTAAGATATTTGCAATCACACCTACTTCAGTCTCTTTGTAAGGAGTAGTGAGGGCTCACGACTAGAATCCCATATGCACAGTAGGATAAGTGCTACCATTGAGTTTCCTATAAAGCATTGTACTTGCTCTCTTTTCTAATGCAATGTCATAGTACTTTTGTCCTTTAGTAGAGTCTCTGTATCATTGTCACTCAATACACAAGATTGTGTTTATGAGTCCAAGCTTCCATCTTGGAATATAATTCACTTGTGTAACAACCAATCATGTAAATGTCTTCATAAACTCACTCTTTCTCTTCCAACCTCCATAGCTTCCGCATGTGCCATGCTCTAGATGCCACATATTTAACACACACACAGAATGCTCTCTTTGGAATCAAACTAGTAGCAGCTTAGAAGTAGCATAGTGCTATCAAGTTGAAAAACAAATGGTAGCTCTCAATTTGCCAATCCAACAACACAATGGTAAAACTAGTAGCATACCAAAATAAAAAGATTGGTACTCGTAGACTCATATCAATTTGAGAACAAAATGGTAGCTCCCATGCTACCAATTTGGTAGGACACTGGTAGTAGCCTAACAATTGCTCACTAGTAGCACTCTAGTAGCACAATAGGAATAGGAGATTTGTGTGAAGTCAATAACAAAATAGTAGCTCCCAACCTACCAACTTGGTAGTGGATTGGTAAAGAAGGCGACAATGAAGTAAACGGATGCTACACGATTGCCTTTCCTCCACAATGCTTTTGATCATTGGAGTTAAATCTCCTTTTATTTAAATCATAAGGGTTAGTATAGCAATAATTTTTACCTTTTACCCACAAGGCTACAATCATAACAAAGGCTCCTCTCTTTGCAAATTAGCTCCACAAGTTCTCATACATATGGGATTACAAACAAATCTCAAGATTCCTTGTCTAATCTCTCATGGACAATAAAACCTCTTTGTCCTTTGATTTGAATATGGACGAGATGGGTTGAGGTATTCAAGTAGAAAATCTTAAGTTGAGGGTGTGCAAAGATGTTCACCTTTGGTGTTGAAGGTGGAGTCTTAATTTTCTTTCATGGGTGAGAAGTGGGTATCCTTGTGTTTCATTGTGATCAGTTGGCAATTCTATATTGTCAATGGTGGGGTATTAAGAGTAATAGATGGAGGAAGAAAAGAAAATTAGTATTGGAGTTTTGATATGGGAAAATATAAATAGGAAGAGTGAAGTAATTGAGTTAAAGATCATGGGTGAATATTAGTTTACATTGATGATGGAGTTCAATGCTTTTCTTTGGTTCGCAAGGACACTTCACCATTGTTTGTGAGAGGAATGATAGTCTCCAATTTCAGCACCAAAAAGGCTAAAAGAATATGGTTTTTCATTGACAAAGTATTTTCTTTTATCCAAAATTTATATCATGCATATTTCTTGTAAAATTATAATGTCATATTTTGTAAGTGATAGCGTGGTTTAGCAGGTCTGCAAGTTGTAAATGCCATTCACAATTCAAACATCCTTTTGCAAATCAAAGAGAAGTGAGGCTTTCTTTTCTTTTGTAGGCATTAAAATAAAGGTCTATTGAGTCTTAAATATGAAGCAATGTATGAACCTTAGTTTATGAATAGTTTTAAGTGGTTTCTTTTGGAGGTTCATAAGAAAAAGTGGTTGTAGGAAGTGCACGGCTCTTGTCTCTTTTGAAGGGAGTTGTGTTTCCTCTTGCATATTGTCTTCTTACTCCTCTTGGAGAAAAGAATCTCTCTTTCTACCCTATCTTGTGTCTTCTTGCTACAATTTCCATGGCTTTTACACTTCTCATGTGTTCTCCCTCAAGTGCACTTGGATGAGTTGTGTGTCATGAATCACATGATGAGAGGACTTACTTGAGATATTTTGCCAAACACACACCATACACACAAGAGGAAGCTCAGTCAAGAACAGGGGAACAAAGATGGAGACCAAAACATTTTCTTGCTAGTTTCTTCTTCTTTCTTCTCACACAATATAATGTACACAAAGTATACACAAGATTTATAATGAAGGAAAGTGGCCTACTAAGTAAAACAAGGCATATTTGACTATACTAATGGATTGTCACTGTAACTATGCCAGCTATAGATAGTTGTAACAACCAAATATAGTAAGTGAAAAGGCAATTGGGGCTATGAGAGGATCATAATAACCGTTGATATACTAAGTGTAGACATACAAACCCATCTAACCAAGCAATCCATCATTAATGTCCACACATGTTGAGCTTACCATCTCAATAGTCCCTCCAAGCTCAATTGTATCTCGACAACTCCAAGTAAGCTTCAAAAAATTTTAAGCTTCTCTGCACCCAATGCCTTTGTGAAAATGTCAATTATTTGATCCTATGTGTTGAAATATACCAAGTCAATCTCTCTAGCAAGTATCTTCTCTCTCACAAAGCAGTAATGCACCTCAATGTGTTTTGTCTTAGCATGGAATACTAGGTTTCCTAGCTAACTTTATGCTACTCATGTTATCACATTGAATGACAATTGGACCATCTCCCTATACATCCAAATCACCCAATAACTTTTGCAACCTTACCACCTCACATATTGCCATATCAAAATCTCTCTACTCAGCATCTATACTTGACAAAACAACTGTAGGTTTCTTCTTTCTACTCCATGTAACTGCTAAGGAAAAACATGAATTTGCTGGTAGATCTTTTGTCAGACTCTACATCCGTATATCCAAACACATGCATATTCTTACTTACTTTATTAAAAAGAAAATAATGCAAAGGGGACTTCATGTACCTTAATATGTGTCTAGCTACATCCAAATGAGGCTTTTTAGGCATCTGCATAAATTGACTAACAAGGCCAAAAATATAGCTCAAGTCTAGTCTTGTGATAGTCATGTAAATCAAACTTCCTACTATCCTCCTAAACACACTGGGTTCTTTTGTCTCATCCCCAACATCATTACTCAACTTTACATTTTTCTCCAATGGCACTCAAAGAGGCTTACATGCTATCATACCATACTTGGAAAACATATCCAAGCCATACTACATTTGGGACAACTATACACCATCATCACATCTGATCACCTCAATACCAAGATAGTACCTCAACTCATCTAAATCCTTCATCTCAAACTTCTTCTTCCAAAGGTCCTTAATTTTAGTAATCCCATTGTCACTATCACTTGTAATAATCAGGCCATCCACATAGATGACTATGATGACCAAGTCCGCAACTCCCTTTCTCACATACAGTCAGTGATCAACATTAGAAACATAAAATACAATGTTGATAAGATACTTTTATGTGCTTGCTTCAGCTTATAGAGTGCCTTCTTTGACCTGCACACATATATGCGATGCTCTAAATCCTCATAACGTGTTGCTTGCTCCGTATATATCTCTTCTTGCAATTCACCATGTAAGAAGGAATTCTTGGCATCCATTTGCTACAAAATCCAACCTTTGGATACCACCAAAGCAATCACATATCTAGCAGTTTCCATCCTAGCAACTAGAC
This sequence comes from Lygodium microphyllum, assembly GCF_053477565.2. Classification (NCBI taxonomy): domain Eukaryota; kingdom Viridiplantae; phylum Streptophyta; class Polypodiopsida; order Schizaeales; family Lygodiaceae; genus Lygodium; species Lygodium microphyllum. The sequence goes on along the minus strand of NC_141152.1, from coordinate 94,867,035 downwards.
TAAATGTCTCTTCATAGTCTATGCTATATGTTTGAGCATAGACTTTTGCAACCAGCCTAGCCTTATACCAGCTAACAGAACCATCTGCATTATACTTGATTTTGTAAACCCACTTGCAACCAATGGCTTTCTTTCACTTCGGCAAATGATACTAGATTCCAAGTCTTATTGTCTTCTAATACAACCATGTCCTTATCCATTGTTGCATGCCAATAAGCATGACCAATAACATCCTCAAAACAAGTGGGCTAAACATCCTCAACTACCTTTACCATATAAGCATAATGGTGAGCTGCATAACGTTCAAAATCAAATCTTTTAATAAGGTATTTAACCTTGCTAGACATGCATAACACTAGATCACTTAGTGGAGACTTTATATTACCATGTGCTCTTTGTACACATGGTGTATTGACTAAAGAACTGCCAAGCTCATCATCTAAACTCTTTGAACCACTGAAAACTCCATAAAATCCTAGTTGACTAGTAGATGCATCGTTACTATCCAACACTTTCTTTTTCGCTTTGTCTTTACTTGCAACACTTCTAGATACACCTAAAGATGTGGGGCTACTTAGTCTCCCAAACCAAGGGCTAACTGTAGATGTAGTACCAAATGATGTTTCTAGTCTACTAAGGCTCCATGATTCTTGCTTTTCTTTCTACACATAACTATCATGATGATGATGATCATCTAATGCATTACCACTAGATGCATACCAACTACTCATCTCATAAAAAATAACATCCTTGCTTACTCTAAACTCACTTGTGATAGGGTTATAACAATGATAATCTTTTTTCTTTAAAGAGTATCCAATAAAAATACATTTTTAGCCTTTGGCAATCAAGCTTCTTTGATAGCTCATCTAGCACATGAACATATGCAATATGGGCAAAGACTTTCAAGTGTGATGCATTAGGCTTCTTACCTATAAAACATTCTTTGGGGAGCATTCCATGAATTGCAACTGTGGGACTTTTGTTCATAGTGTAGATAGTAGTATGAATAGCTTCAAATAAAAAATATTTTGGTATATACTTTTTAGCCATCAACGCCCGTGTACTACAATACTCCTATTTTTTACTTTTGTAATCCCATTTTGCTATGGGGTATGCTTGCAAGTAAACTATCTCTTTATTTAATGAGGCTTGAAGAAGTCATTGAACTCATTAGAGAGGTACTCTTGCTCTCCATCTAACCTCAAACACTTAACTTTGAATCCTATTTCTATTTCAATAGTAGCCTTGAAAGTTTTGAAGAGCTCAAATATATCACACTTTTCCCTCATGAAATACATCCAAAGGTTTCTTGAACAATCATTGATAAACATGACAAAATATTTGCTTCTTCCAAGAGATATGTTTTGTGTAGGTTCCCAAATATTTGTATGCATAATGTCAAGTATATTTCTGCTCACATCTCTCTCATGAAAAAAAGATTGTCTTGCTTGCTTACAAAATTGATATGCTTCACACACGTTATGAAATTCTACAACTCTAATAGCAAACAACTCTATAACCAATCCCTTGGATTGCATTAATTTCAACCTTTGTACATTTGCATATCCAATATTTTTGTGTCATATTTGAATGTTTGCAACCACCCCATTTCCTTTAGCATACATAGCATCATTCATAGTAGAAATTATAGCATCTAAAGTGAACACGGGACCAACCCTACTTCCTTTCGCGATCAACTTGCACTTATCATTAAAGCCTTCTACAAATAAACCTTTTGCATTAAATGTAACGTGCAACCCTTGCTCTATCATTTGGTCAAGAGACACTAAATTCTTTGTGATTGATCGCACATGTAATATGTTTGATAGACTCTTTGTCCAGCCAACATGTAAGGATAAGGAAGCCTTTCCAACGTGTGAAATCGTGTGGCATGAATCATCACCTCAATTATGACTTGTCTGCGTATAACTTAGATTTTGTAACTCCTACATCTCTCCAAACCATTTAGCATGACTATTCATATGATTAGATGCAATTGAATTAACATATCATATATCATTATATGTCCCTTTGACAGTAACAACATTCATTATATGTTGCATAACAAACAAATGCTTAGTTTTATCTTCATTATCTCATGAAGACGATGCATCATTTCCTTGTTGCAATTTTCCACTACAAATATCATCCTTCTTAGCATAACAATGGGTTGCAATATGACCTCTTTTGCCACAACAATGACAAAGAATAATAGAATTTTCAGAGCCTCTATTGTGCAATCCACCTCTCCCTCTAGAGCTCCTTGTATCTCTAAAGTTTTCATGGCCTCTTGAAATCTACATTTCACCAAACTATTGATTTATCCTATTTTGATGGTTATCACCAGCATGTCCCATACTATGCCTCTTAAAGAAGATCTACCACATTCCCTTCTTGACCTTGAGTAAAATGCTTAGACTTTTTTACCACTTCAAATGATTCACTCTGCATATTGATCTCTTTAGTGATCATGAGAGACATAAACTCATAAAAAACAAGAAATGACTTTTGTACATACACTAAAGTGACAATTGATTTCCAAGTCCTCTTATTATTGAGACCACCCAAAGTAGATGAAACTGAATTATCATCATCAGGCATTGCATCAATAGCTGCAAATGAATATGCAATGCTTCTCACTTTTGAAATATACTCATTTAAATACTTTTTAAAAATATTTAAAGTATTCAACTCTTGCTTAATTTGAGTCTTTTCTACCTTTCCATTTACTAAAAACATATTCTCAAAGATTGTCCAAGCTACATGTGAAGTTTTTGCATTTTTTATATGCCCCAACATAGTGTTATCAATGATATTGAATAGCCAATAAACACCATATTAGAGAATTTAGAAAATTTCCAAGTCCCACATATAAATAAGTGATAAATGTTTGACCACATGATTAAATCTTGATCCATATTTGAAAGTGAGATTTGGGAAGGTAGCTTATATAGCATTTAGAGTAGACTCCACCTTTAAGTAAGAAAATAAGATTTAACCATGTGGTCAAATAATAAAGATATTGGGAGTTTCCAAAGTGCATGGAAATTCTCAATTCTTCAATATAGTGTTAATAGATTACCTTTTAATCATTTGCCTTCCATTCTTTCCATGCCTAGCTCTAGCTCCTTTTCTTCACCTAAAATCCAATAAGGATGTTTATTACATGAAACTTTCATGATGGGTAGTTGTTCTTGTCCAGCCTCTCAATGATGGGGTTTCCACTATTCTCTATCATTATCTCAAGGAATACTACATGTAATCTATAACTTGTTTATAGATAAAACTTGTGTTTACTTTTTGGGCTTCTTAGCAAATATATGAGAACCAACACATTTGAAATCTGTAACCTATGCACCCACTTTCTATCAACACAATCAAACTTATAGTATACCGTGAAATTGCTCTCTGCAACCTTGCAGGTTCAAAATGTGTCCTGAAGTGGTCTTTGACGGCCAAAAAAGTAGTGGAAAAGTCCTAAAGGATATATTTATAGAATAGACAATGCCCTGTTTGCACACTGAATCTCACAATAGTCTAAGATTTTTGCTTTGCCCTGCTTTCGGTGTCTCCATACACATTATCCAAGAGAAAGAGTGGACGAATGGGAGAGCTTCTTACCCATTGCTTACTTACTCGAATACTTGCTTATTCTCTTAGTGGTGCAACTCTAATACCATGCCAAAATCATGTGGTGAGGGGACTTGCTTAACTTGGTGTGCCAAACATACACCATACACACACATAAGGAAACTCACTCAAGAATAAACGAAGAGAGATAGAGGCCAAAATGTTAACTTCCTTGTTTCTTCTTCTTTCTCACACAATACAATATACACAAACTATAGATAAGATACAATATTTAAAAAACGTTGCCTACTAAGTTAAATAGTACATAAATAACTATATTAATTGATTGATGCTATAACTATATGAGTTCTAGATAGGTGTAACAATCAAATATAATAAGTGATAAGTCAATGGCCATGTGAGGATCATAATGACTACTAATTTGCTAAGTGTAGAGGTATAGAGATATCCATGTGGTGCATCATCAATGTCCACATGTGTTGAGCTTGCCATCTCAACAGTCCCTCTCTTTTTGAGTCTCCTTCTCAATAGGCTACATTTTTCCAAAAGGATACTACAATATCTTTGACTTCCTCTTTGTAATTACACTTATGTGTATAGTTGTTGCTCTCACAAATGCAGCGGCAGTATTGTCTCCTTGTGTTGTAATCGAGATCTAGCTGCATAAAGGTCTCTTCAATGTATACCAAGAAGCCATGATGAAGTTGCTATATTTGGTTTCCTCATCCAATTTACACAATTCAATAGCATGATGATACTTTCCCATTTCAAGAACAACTCTTTCGATCTTTTTGGTTTCTTCATTGCCCTAAGCATCTTGCAAAATCCACTCATGAAAACACTTTGCTCAGCATTGGAAACCTCTGATCAGTTACATTGAATTTGCAAGCCTCTCAACTCTCAATGTTCCAAAAACCTTTTGAGGATCTCCACCTTCTTCAACTTTCCAAGACCCTCTATGCAATGCATGAAACACTTCACATCTTAGAATAGATTCAACATCGTTTAATGTCACTTAGCCTAACCTGTGTAATCACAACTTTCATGACCTTGACCTTTGCACCATATTTCTACTTCCTCTTTTCTTCATACTCCTTGATTAGAGATTTTTTGCATAAGCTACATTGAACTGAGCTGTTGCATAGCCATGCAGTAATAGAATTACTCCCATTTGCTATTGGGATCTCCATCCCATGGGTCTTTGGAAGGAAAAGTAGGATGGTAAAATAATTTGTCTAATGCATAGATATACATCATAGGGTTCTTGATGCAACTTATGTGTATCTATGAGAGAGAGAGAGAGAGAGAGAGAGAGAGAGAGAGAGAGAGAGAGAGAGAGAGAGAGAGAGAGAGAGAGAGAGAGAAATATGAGGGGAGAGAGGTGAAAGACTCAAGAGCACACACATACAAAATCACTAGAGACTTGAGAACATAGAGAGATAGGACTAAAATCTTCTTCTTCTTCTTCTTCTTCTTCTTCTTCTTCTTCTTCTTCTTCTTCTTCCACCCACCAAAAGAACTAAATCTACAGCATGATAAAACACTAATATAAAAGTACCACAACAAATGTGTGCATGTGGTCACTAAGTGTGAACATGCAAAGAAGGAAGAGGTGGCACAATAAAATGTGCCATAACCAAGGATTGACGATGTGGGTATAGTCCAACTATAGAATCATTAGCACATCCTCATATTGATCACCTAACACGCTGGTGAATAATATCATGCCATATCACCAAGGCACATAGTGGATGCTAGCTCATGTAGAGATCAATATCTCAACTCTCCCCCTCGAGCTCATCATGAGCTCATGAACTCCAAGCATTATCTTGAAGCATCGAAGCCTTTTAGCTCCAAAGGCCTTAGTAAAAATATCAGCAATTTGATCCTTTATGCTGACATAAAGCAAGTCAATATCAACTGCTAGAACCCTCTTCTGAATGAAATGGTAATGGACCTCTATATGTTTGGTCTGTGCATGATAGACTGGGTTCCTAGCCAATTGAATACTGCTAAGATTATCACAATAGATAATAACCTTCTTATCACCTACATCCCTAGATCACTAAGTAGCTTGTGTAACCAAGCTATCTCACATGCTACAATTGTAGCACCTCTAACCTCTATCTCTATACTAGACAAGGAAATTATCGATTGTATCTTACTACTCTAAGTAACAACAGGATTAGATACTACTAGCCCAATCTACATCTATATAACCATGCAAGTCTAATGGTACACCTACACCATAGGATAAGGCATAGTCCAAGGTGGACTTGACATTGTGCAATGTGCACTGCATTGCATCCAAATGTGGTTTCTGTGGAAGCCACATATATCGAATCTCCAAACCAACCATATGGTTAAGGTTTGGCTTAATAATCGTCAAATAGATAAGGCTACCCACAATCTTCTGATACATAGTGATATCCTCAATCAAGCCATCCTCATGTGCACTAAGCTTACCATTAACATCCAAAGGTATTGAGATAGGCTTGCAATAAGCCATACCATACTTCTTCGACATATCCAATGCATACAATCCTATGATAACCATATACCCTTTGGAGTTCTCATAATCTCTATGTCATCGAGAAAATAGTGTAGCTCTCCTAAATACTCATATCAAATTAAACCTTGAGAAGACCCTTCACATTGTCAATCTCTGTCTTAGTATCACCCATAATGAAAAAAATCATCCACATATATAGTAATCACGTGTCACGTGCCTACCTAACAATTCCCTAGAAAGCACGTTTTAGTGGTCCATAAGGAACTATCCTAGACGGCTTCGCTGGGCACTTGTGAAAATACATGGGGTCTATCATCTAGGTTTCCCAAAGTCCACCCCATAGCAAAAGATACCGGCCATCCCCACGAGGATCAACTTGCAAGATCAGGGTCCTAATTTGACAACTAAGGTCTCGATGCATCAACTAGCTCCAAAGGAGGTGTCCCACAAGGGCTTCTCGTCCAACTGGAGCGATCGTAGTTACCCTTGGTTCATAGAGTGCAATGCATTTTTCCAGCAACAACTGGTTAGGATTTAGGGAACCTTAATGGATTTCTGGCACAACCACTGCATCTTTCCCCTAAGATAGTTACTAATCAAGGTTTTAAGACCTAGCTCCTAGCTTACCGGGACCACCCATCTGTAGGACAGAATCGTCAGGGATATCGCCCACCCACTTCCCCCAAATGGTTTTCTTTATTTTTTAATTACCTATCACATTAAGTTATGACATAGGAAAGTAACTTGGTTAATTAGTACGTTATCATAGGTTCCTTCGCATAATTTTAAGTCATAATAGTCTTTTGGAAAAACATATTTATTTATTATTTTGTAAAGTTATTTATAATGATTTTTTCATTCTGCCTATGCAGAACATAAACCTCGATTCACCAAAAAATCCCTTCTATCTGTGTAGAAGAAAACAAACCGTCCAAGATTTCCATCCCTTCACTAGTACCGAGGACTCCAAGATCCCATCATGATTCACGTGAGGGTCACCCAGTTCCTAGGAGCAATTGAGAGATTTATGGACAAAGCCCCCTTGGCACTCCCACCTCCTCCTACCTGGCGGATTCCTCACCAAGCGACCTCTCAGCGTCGGGGCAGTCCAAAGCTCCTCGCGGCGGTACAAAACAATCCTCCTTGAAGCAAGGCTTCGCATCTAGCAATGGGAGATGCATAGCGCGATCTTTCCTCTTATTATCATGATTATATATTTACAATCAGATCTAACTACTGCAAGCACAATCAATATTTCATATGCAACTATCAATGCATGCAAAAATCAAAATAGAAACAAGAGCAAGTGTTTTTAGTATAAGAAGCAGCTCCACCCAAATCTAGGGTTTCTCTTTTAAGGTCCCACCTTAATCTTAGGGTTTTGCTTCCTTGCAACTCTTTTTTGGGATCTGCAAGTTATTTCGCGAATCTGAGGTCTATTTTATCCTTATGAAAATTTTGGTAATTTTTTCCTAAAGGATAATATAGGCATTTATACCTATAGCAGGTAGTTCATGCACTGCCCTGCCCTAACCTGCACTTAGTAGGATTTCAAATGCTTTTCCAAGTTTGTTTAGACTTTAGAATTTGTATCGATAAATTCTTATCAATGTCCAACAATTCTTACAGACTTTCGATATTTATTTAGTTTCCTGATACTGATAGTTTCAAGGTCGTCGAGTATTTCATAGTTGTTTTTGCTTCAACATTCTTGATATTTCAGATTCAGTTTTCTTGTTGATTCATACATGGGTCAACTCATGATGTTGACACCCTCGCTAATATAACCATTAATATTAACATTACGTGAGTTTTCAGCAAGAAAATATTTTTTATTTTATTCTACTCATATTCTATGATTTAATCAACAATGTCCGATGAACTTCATCATTGTCTAGAAAGAATAATTTTCATTTAGCTATGTTCTAAGTACAATGTTGATTGTTTTTCTGAAAACTTTATTGTAACCAAAGAAAAAATCATAAGTGTAATTTTTCTTTCATCTTTCATACATCGAATTATATTTCCACACACCTAATTTATACGTGTCTAGTATATATTATCCTATGTAATTTTTTGTTGATTTAATATATTGATTATTTCATGATATTATCTAAATTATTTTCTATAAATTATTATAAAACTTATGTGCATATGTTTATCATTAGCAAAATGAAATAGAGGTAGTCACTTTCAATAGAAAATTATAAAATATTTCCTTACTTAACACTGTCTATGTTTTTTCTATTATTACGATCACACGCATGATTAATGAAATAACAATAAATATCATGAAATAAACCATAATTACAATATTTTATTAATGACAGGCATATAATCTTTTTCTAAGTAAAATATTATTTTCACTAAATAGTTAATTATTATATTATTTAGGCTATTTTCCTAAGCAACAGTTCATATGCATTTTCTTTAGAATGCATTAGTAATCGTTTAAATCCAAATATAGCAATAAGCTTATAAAACATTATTATTTTTTTCAAACGGATGAGGTGTAACCTCTGTCAGGTTTGTAGTAACGAGGGTTTCACCAATTCCTACTGCATCATTTTCTCCATCGATCGCATTTTTTGCTTCTCTTGCTTCGAATGGCCTTCTTGAATTTTTGTAACCTCGTGGAACCATGGATGTTAGGCGAAATTAATGTGGTAGTTCAAAGAGAGTTGGTGGTCATCCAAAAAAATTTCTCCAGTGTTTTCCTAAGCAATATGGCTGTGGGTTAAAGTTGTAACAAGGGGTAAAGAAAATAGTTATGAGGTAGAAGAGGGGTATTTTCCTCCTTCAAGGTTCAAGCTACAATGGAAGAGAGAAGTTGAGAAATTTTTCCATCATCAGGAGGTCTTCCGTCTTGCTTTCTTTGTGAAGGAGAGGGGGTGTATTTATAGCCATGGAAGGAAGCATGTAATCAACTCATTCTTTTGGCTACTCGTCAAGAGCTAAGTAGGCTTTATAAAAAATTCTTTTTGATTGGCTACCTATTGGGTGGTGGCATGGGGATGATTTTTAAATGCTTTTTCTCCCTCCAGGTGTCAAAAACGTCATGATTTTTTACTTATTTTTTTAAACGTCTTTTTTTCTTCAAAATGACTTGATCTTGTGGTTTTTGACCAAGCTATCTTATGACTTATCTAGTTTATAAAGTCATGCCATACTCTTTAATACTTAACTTACTCAATATTGTTCTCGTTTTTGCATGTTCTTTATCTATCGATTAAGGCTTTTGTGATTTGTCTTGCGGTTATAAAATCAATGTGATATTGGATGCATTAAATGGAATTGGGAATGCTAAATCAAATATAATGCCAAAAATATTATGATCAAGCTGTTGTAATATTATTTACGAGGTGTCTTTGCTTCTTGTTGACTAGGAACATTGAGGCGTCTTCTCTTATCAGATTACAGAATTGATTTAATGCGAGACTCGATATCAAGAAAATTACATGTAGTCACTTATGTGATATCTCGATGAGTAATTTTTAAAACGCCTCAAGCTTAAATTTGTTTCTTAATATGAAGCACTGTGGTGGGAATATTACATCCTCTCCTTCTTTGAGGAATCAAGATGTCCTCATCTAAAAAAGAAATGGGAAAACTATTTTTCTAGAGGTGTCTCTTCTATTTAGGTAGCATCCTCCTGAGGATAGTTTTTCTACTAGCTAAGATACTCCCTAATGGATCTGTTTCTCACAGGTTTCTCTTTTACTTCTAGAATCTTATCAGGCTGCAGTTCAAGGGCTCCTTGACTAGGCATTATAATTTGCTAGTCATCAAGATTATGATCTTGATTGGCCACATAAGCTTTCAGAAGACTAACATGAAATACATTGTGGACTTTCACATGATCAAGAAATTGGAGTTTGTAGGCATTAGCTCCTAGGCATTTGAGAACCTTATATGGTCCACAATACCTTAGACTCAACTTTTTGACATTTTCCAATGACAGAGAACTCTTCTTTGGGAGTACACAGATGAAAACCATGTCTCCCTCTTGGAAGATACACTCTTGCTGTCCTAGATCAGGGTAAGCTTTCTGGCAATCTTTGGCAGCTTGGATATCTTGTCTAATAGTTTTGACTTGATCATCCATATCTTCTAGAATTTTCTTAGAAGCCTCAATCTTTAGGGTTGGATCACAAAAATTCAGTGGTGTCAAAAAATCTTGCCCATACAATGCTTGAAATGGAGTCATTTGAATACTCTGGTGATATGACGTATTGTAGGAAAATTCTACTAAGGGCAAATATTGTACTCACCTTGTCGATTCTCTGGAATAGTAATATCTCATTATATCTTCAAGGACCTGACTAACACACTCTATTTGACAATGAGTTTGGGGATGGTAAGCTATGATAAAGCAAAGCTGTTGGGTTCCAATTGCTTCAAATAGGCTTCTCCTGAAATGTGATGTAAATAGATTCGCGATCACTAACGATCCGTTTAGGCAATCCATAAAGCCTAAAGATTTCTTTCACAAACAATTGTGAAATATCTAAAGATTTGTAGTTGGTCCTGACTAGGATAAGATGACTGACATTTGTCAATATATCCACAATCACCATGATTGAATTATACTCTCCTTGAATAGAAGGTAAGCCAACTACGAAATCCATACTAATGGACTCCCATTTCATATGTGGAATCTTAAGTGGCTGGAGCTTGCCTGGCATTTTGACACGCTCAGCTTTCACTCGCTAGAAACTTAGGTATTCAATAACATATTGAGAAAGAAAATTCAGTATAGTAGCCTCTATACTATGTCAAACTTCCTTCTCCCACAAAGTGAATGAGGTAAGGGCACCACCTAGTCATGGAAGAGCGGACTAAGACGCTATGCAAGAGGGAGAGGGGTTTGTGAGGGAGAAGAGAGGAAAACGAAGAGAGAGAGAGAGAGAGAGAGAGAGAGAGAGAGAGAGAGAGAGAGAGAGAGAGAGAGAACTACAAAAAATAGATGAATCAATAAAACTTAAGAGGGCACAAGAGATGGAGAACCCTTAAGACATAACCAATATACATAATATGGACACCAATAGCACGGGCTTATTACACTATAGAGCATGCATAAGCTATAGTAAGGGAATGAACTACATAAGCTCATGAGAGAGAATGGGGGAGGCTCAATAGGGCTAAAGAAGGCCACTTGGCTCTCTCTTTTTTGAAAATTACAAAGGAGAAGGCCTCTTTATATAGGCCTTGAGGGTGTTTTGGGAGGAGGTTAAGATAGAATAAGAATTAACACCACCAAAGTTGCATTAAGGCGGTTCCACCAATGTGGAAGCTCCATCTAGATGTTTTGTTGACCAATTTTGTACTTAATCAAGTTCCATCATAGGTGAGTTGTCTCCATTATCCCCCCCATAGCTTGAGTCCAAGAGCTCTCCTATAAAAAAATATAGAGAATCTTCATAAAATAAGATCATATCTAGCAATCATGGAGAGAGGGTAGTGAGAATTCATACATTACTACTACAATTAAGGATGATTTGAGGGTGATTTAGGAGGGGAATTCTAATGGTTTATTAGCTTGAGAGAGAGGAGAAGAGAGGGAAAAGGGTTGGGAGTCTAATGAATGATGTTTTATGGAAGTACTAAGTGTGGGGAAGAAAGTGTGGGTGTGCATAAAATTGGGAGGTGGTCTCCACCGCAGTTAGAAAAAGTTGGCGTCCACCATTTTGGCCATATCTCCCGATTCGTAGCTCCAAAAAAATTATTAAAAACTACCGGCTAAAAATTCAGCTCACGCACTATAACTTTCAAGCCAATTTTTTTTTGAATCGCAGTGAAAGTATTTTTAAAAAATCTTACAAAATCATGTGCCTGATTTTTCTTCCACTAATGCTTCCAAGAAGGGTCCCATTTGTTTGAATTATCATAAGGCTCCAAAGCCATGACATTATGAGCCTCATATACCCTTTAGATGGCTCCAAATCCATTTTATGTCTTTTCTTTTCACATTACATATTTTCCCTTCACCTTCCTCCATTGATCTTTACTCTTCATCCCCCCTTGGTAAACCGATCCATGAAATATTTCCATCCAATGATTTCTTGGATTTCCCAAGAGGTTGTTCCCACCCTCTTCTTTATTTCAAACCTCCAAATGTACAAAAAATCAAAAAAGTGTTAGACAAATATTTTTTTGTGATTTTCTCAAATCGTAGAGCCCCCCCAACCTGGCTAGAGGTATTTATGCCTCTAGACACTCTTTGGTATTTTGAGATGACCCCACCCTAATGTGATAGGGTTTTAAGCGCCATCCATTTACCATGGCCTTGCGCACTTTTCCCTCAATGTCCTGAAGTTTGTAGGAGCCATTGTTGAATTTTTTTGTGACCCAAAATGGTCCCTCCCACTGGTAGAGAAACTTGCCATCCTTTCTTTTATCAAAGCGATTGTCATATCGAAGCACTAAAGATCCCTCCTTTATGTTTTTATATGTTAGCTTCTTGTTGAACTTTTATCTACGCTTCTAAGCTTCCTGGGAGTAGTGGTTGATGGCTTCTTCATGATCCAATTGTAGCCTCTCTAGGTCCAATAATCTTTGATGTAACTTCTCCTTTTGAGATCCTACTGTGCCACCTAATACTCGAAGGCTAGCTAATTTCACCTCAATAGGCAAAAGAGCCTCTTTTCCATAAACTAGATGAAAAGGTGTGAACCCTAACATGGTTTTGAAGGAGGTTCTGTAAGCCCATAGAGCTCCACTAAGGTGCTTGTCCCAATCTCGAGGCCTTGAATGTACCTGTTTGCTGATGATTTTACAAATCATTCCATTTACCTTTTCCACCAATCCATTACATTGAGGATAGTAAGGGGTAAAGTGTCGTCGTTGAATATTTAGCTTTTGCATAAGTTCACCCACCACATTAGCTCTAAACCGTGGTCCTCTATCTGATAGTATTTCAAGAGGGGTACCAAATCTACAACAAATGTGGTCAAAGATGAATTTACTCACTTCCTTAGCAGTGATTCTTCTAGTTGGCATAGCCTCGGCCCATCTAGTCATGTAATCTACCCCCATGATAATATACTATTTTCCTGATGGAGTGCATGGTAGAAGCCCTATGGCATCAATTCCCCACTTCTCAAAGGGTCCATAGACCTTGATTGGGGTTTGGGGTTCTGCTACGAGCCGTCGTGGTCCTGATTTCTGACATTCTTCATATGTTTGACACTAATGTTTGACATCTTAGTGTAGACTAGGCCAAGTAAAGCCAGCTTGTAGAACCTTTCCACTTGTGATGTCGTGTGCAAAGTGGCCTCTAGACACATCATCATGGAAAGCTTTTAAGATTTCTTCAATTTTCCATTTTGAAGGCACTTTCCTAAGCACACCATCCTTACTAAGACAATACAAACTATCATTTACCATGCGATATCTTGTAGCCTTCCGAGCTAGCCACTGTCTTTCTCCCTTAGCTAGGTGTTTAGGAGCTTCTCCTTGCTCTAAGAGGTGTAGAATATCTTCTAAGTCTTCCTTGCCTTGCTAAAGTAGGGGTTTGATAGTAGCCACTACTCCCACCATTGACTCATTCAGCTTTGATGATGCTAGATGGTCGGCACCCTTGTTCTGGTCTCTTGGCACATGATGTACTTGTGCCTCCCTAAATCTTCTCATAAGAGATTTGGCCTCTCTCATTTTACTAGAGAGGTTTGTATTTTTGCATGCTCATGTACCTTGCATCTGCCTTAGCAATAGCATGGAGTCTCCAAAAGCATTCAACCTCTTGATTCCATTAGTAAGACACCAACAAAGACCATGAATTAAAGCTTGATATTTTGCCTCATTGTTAGAGTGGATACCTTCTAAGATGATTCCTTCATCATAGATTTTCTCTCCTAAAGGAGAGAAAACAACAATGTCTGCGATTGCCTTATCCTTATTTGTCTTGTATGCACCATCAAAGTAGAGACTATAAGCATCTACAAGAGTATTTATGGATGGGGGTGGTGGAAGGTCCTTTCTTTTCACCCTGAGATTTTTCTCATAGCACCTGTTCATCAAAATATCAGCTAGGCATGCTCGATTTGTTTTTTCAACCTGCACTGTATAATCAAACTCTTAAAGTCAGACCACCCACTTTGCTATTTTGTGAGAGATTTCCATATGTTGTAGTGCATAGGGAAACATATCCTCCACAGTGATGATCACAAACCTCTTTGGAATAATACCAAGGTCAGCAACCAAACGACCCAACCAAATGGCCTCCTTGCAAGCCTCAGTGGCTACAACATACTCGGCCTCTGTAGTAGAAAGGGCCGTGCATTTTTGCACCTTGGACATACAAGAAACAACACCTCCAGCATATGTGAATACATAGCCGGAAGTGGACTTCCTACTATCTACATGTCCTGCATAATCAGAGTCAGTGTTTCCCTCTGATCTTGTCACACCATGCTCTAGGTGCTTACTTGAGCCCATAGAGTGCCTTCTTCAACCTGCACACATATGTGGAATGCTCTAAATCTTCATAACCTACTGGCTGATCCACATACACTTCTTCCTGCAAATCACCATGCAAGAAGGCATTCTTCACATCCATTTGCTGCAACCTCCAACCTTTGGCTGCTGCCAAAGCAATCACACATCTGACAGTTACCATCCTAGCAACTGGACTGAAGGTTTTCATGAGGTGGCTGGAAAAATACACAGGCCTCATGAAGGATATTTATGGATCTTTTTGTAGGAGAGCAGCACCAATGGCCTCTTCTCCCATGCTAGGGTTTACAAAGAATGTTTCTTCCCAACAAGGTTGGAGGATTATAGGAAGTGACCCCAACATTTTTTTAATCTCCTTAAAATGTCCTTCACTTTGTTCACTCCATACAAGTGTTTCTTGGCGTGTCAGTTGCTGTAGGGGATATATGGCCTGAGAGAGTAAGTGTATAAATCTACCCAAATATCTTAGCTTTTGTAAGAAGGAGACTAATTATTTGATTGAGGTTGGGGAAGGTAGAGCTAGCAATGTTTCTACCTTTTTTGGATCTACCTCAATTCCTTCACACTACAAGGATTTGAGCTAGTAGTGACGCTGATTAGCGACGGCGGGTAGCGGCGTCGCAAATAGCGACGCTCCACAGGGAAAAAAAGCGAGCCGAAACCGAGCACGGTCTCATTTCGCGTTTGCACATTGTGTATTTTGAGAGCGAGAGCGAGGGAGAGAGCGACCGTCGTGAGAGAAGGAGAGGAAGAAAACTTGCCGCCGCTGCCGCCGCCGCCGTTGTTCGTGAAGGAGAGGAGGAGCCTTCATCGCAAAGAGGAGCCGCCCCACACTCGCCATATCTCATCGGTGAGTCTCCCTCTCTCTTTCTTTTGCTTGTTTAAGGTTTAAATCACTTTCTCTTTTGCTTGTTTAGGAGAGGAAATGAGAGAGAAAGAGAGGGAGAGGGAGAGAGAGGGAGAGAAAGAGAAAGAGAAAGAGAGGGAGAGGGAGAGGGAGGGAGAGTGCATTCTCTCTCTCCCTCTCCCTTTTGCTTGTTTAAAGTTTAAATCACTTTCTTTTTTGCTTGTTTAGAAGAGGAAATGTGAGAGAAAGAGAGAAAGAGAGGGAGAGGGAGAGGGAGGGGGAGGAAATGAGAGAGGGAGAGAAAGAGAAAGAGAGGGAGAGGGAGAGGGAGGGGGAGGAAATGAGGGAAATGAGAGAGGGAGAGGGAGAGAAAGAGAAAGAGAGGGAGAGGGAGAGGGAGAGGGAGGGAGAGTGCATTCTCTCTCTCCCTCTCCCTTTTGCTTGTTTAATGCTTAAATCACTTTCTTTTTTGCTTGTTTAGGAGAGGAAATGAGAGAGAAAGAGAGAAAGAGAGGGAGATGGAGAGAGAGGGGAAGGAAATGAGAGAGGGAGAGAAAGAGAAAGAGAGGGAGAGGGAGAGGGAGAGGGAGGGAGAGTGCATTCTCTCTCTCCCTCTCCCTTTTGCTTGTTTAATGTTTAAATCTCTTTCTTTTTTGCTTGTTTAGGAGAGGAAATGAGAGAGAAAGAGAGAAAGAGAGGGAGAGAAAGAGAGGGAGAGGGAGATGGAGGAAATGAGAGAGGGAGAGAAAGAGAAAGACAGGGAGAGGGAGAGGGAGAGGGAGAGAGAGTGCATTCTCTCTCTCCCTCTCCCTTTTGCTTTTGGAGAGTGTTAAGATATATTGTGAGAGGGAGAGGAAATGCGAGAGAAAGAGAAAGAGAGGGAGGGAGAGGGAGAGAGAGGGAGAGAAAGAGAAAGATAACATATATTGGAATGATAGCATATCCATGATTATGGTAATGGTATCCACTTTGCTTTTTTTATGGGTACCATTGCATCGACTCTTTAAGAGGGCTAAAAATTAGTCATACACTTTATAAAGTCTAATTAGGAGATTTAAGATGCACGATAATAGACTTATTGATAATGGTATGCAATGTGCTTTGCCATGGGCCACATACATTGGTGACTCTTTAAGATGGCTTAAAATTGGTCATGTCCTTCATAATGTCCAAGTAGGGGATGTAATTGTGATATGCATAATTCGTTGTTTTTGTATTAACTTTATAGGCATAAAAAATTAGAAATCATGCCAACTAGTCAACGGAAGGACTAAAAGAAAATGATACCCTAGCTAATGGTCATTACGATACTTCATCAAAATGAACCCAAAAGTATTGTTATAGAAGAAGAATCCCTTAAATTGAGTATAGGATATTTTCTCTCAGGTTTTATGACTATGAGTAGAATTGATTGAAACAAATTTTATTACTATAGTTGATAAACTTCATAGATGACATTAATTTTAATGCGCGATTCTAGGACAAAAAAACCACATTTCTAAGATGCTTTTTGTTGAGATTGATTTATTATTAGACTAAGAGATCCTCAATGATGCTCATAAATGGATTACTTATAGTCAAAGCCCTCTAATGTAGTTTTTTACAATAACGAATAATTATCTACCAGGACAAACAAATCCTTGAGCATGATATAGGGCTGAGATATAACATCAATAAATCTCTCAAATACTATGTACAATGCAAGATTTATGGTCAACTTGAAACTTGACATACATCTCTATAAAGCTATGCATTTGAGCCTCATTTGCTGTAATGTAGATAAGATGGAAAACGAAGAAGTCTTATTGTTCAAGATCGCGAGGCATATCTTAATCAGCGTGTCCCATGTCCTTGCTCTCAATGCAAGTTGGCAATTAGACGAAAATGCCGATTGTCTATAGAACGCGTACGACGATTTGGCGAGTTTCAATCTGAGATCATTGATCAGGCAATTGCAGATTTTCAGCAAACGGTAATTTGAAGTTAATATTAATCATGCATTATACTCGCAAGCTAATTGAAAACCATACACAATAAGATTGGGTCTTGTTGGCAAATTTTCTATCCAGGGGGGTGATGTCTCAACCCAAGGGGGAGTGCACCCTTTGCGGCCAATTAGAAGACTTTGTGGATATGCGATGAATGGATTGCAAGAGCCAATCCACCACTCGCAAGGCCCATCTATACCGTCAATGCCAGAGAAGACAGACAACCTTTCCAACCTACCTACAATCTTGGAGCTTGAGATGGAGGCAATGATCGATGCATTGATTTCCATGGATGTCGAGACATCTGATCCGCTTAGAGAGGAAGCATCCATACCATTATATGATGGGTGCCGAGTATCTTGGTTGAAGACATTGCTTGCACTCTTAAGTGTGCAAGCAAAATACGGGTGGAGCAATACGAGTGTGATGGAGTTATTCAAGTACCTTGCACATAGGTTTCATTGATTATTTTTTTTAACACTATTATTCCAAACATTTGTGTTTTTTCAAGGTGTTTTATGATTTTTTTCAGGTTATTGAAATATCATATATTACCACCTGCAAATACCATGCCTAAGTCTTGTGATAATGCATGACATGTTTTACAAAAGCCTGGCATGGACTACAATAACATCCATGCATGTATCAATGACTGCATACTGTTTCGAGATGAATACGAGACTATGGAGACATGTCCAAAGTGTGGTGCTCACAGGTATCGACAAGACTTGCAAGGGCAAACCATCCCTCAGAAAGTTCTCAGACACTTTTTGCTCATCCCCCGCATAAACCACATGTTTCGCACGTCCGGCATGGCAAGCTTAACAACGTGGCATGTGCAGAATAGGTCCACGGATGGAGTTCAATGAATATCAGCGGATTCGCACGCATGGAGCCACATTGACTCTACCTTCCCAAGCTTTGCGCGAGAGCCAAGGAATCTTCGGCTCGGTCTCGCAGTGGATGGTGTGAACCCATTTGGTCTGCACTCAACTTCTTACAGTGTGTAGCCTATAGTGCTTGTCAACTACAACATCCCTCCATGGCTTTCTACGAAGAAAGGACATCTCATCCTTAGCTTTCTCATCCCAGGCCGCTACAAAGTAAAAAATATGGACATGTATCTTCGTCCATTAGTCGATGAGCTTAAGATTTTGTGGGAGGAGGGGGTCACTATGCAAGATATGAGCAGGCGCGATGGTCAGCGGTCAACCAACATTCGAGCCATTCTCATGTGGACGATGCATGACTTTCCAGGATTGGGAGAGTGCTCAGGTGAGTAGACCTCCGTTCTCGCTGGTAATATCTATATATTATCTCATTCAATCAAGTATTTACTAGGTCGTGGCTCACCTTATAGGTCTGGTTATCTCAGGTTATCATGCATGTCCATTGTGTGGGCCACAGTTAGACTCCCAAAGGTCACCAACCATGAAGAAGATGGTATATCAAGGACACATCGCTTTCTTTTCGGAGGATCATGAACTCAGGGAAGGTTTTCTTGAACGACCTCCAACACGTATGAACGCCGCAAGCTGGTGCAATGGATCTCACAGAAAGAGATTAAGACGTCCTCTATTGAATCTGCGAGGCGGGGAGTAGTGGAGATGGTCTGTCTCTTTGAGAAATACCTGCCCACTAGCATGCTCACGATACAAGTCCACCTTCTTGTGCATCTTGTGGACGAAGTGGAGATTGCTGGACCTATCCATATGCGATGGATGTTCTTCTTGGAGTGCTTCATGAAAACCCTGAAAGGCTTTATGCGACAACAAGCTCGGCCATAAGGTAGCATGGTCGAAGGTTGATTGGTGTCAAAGGCGTTAGTGCATATCTCACAATGGCTACCAACGGTGGAACGAGACAATGAAATGCTATGGATGCTGAAGGACGATGATAGACTGACTGGAGATGTGGTGGTTGGAAATGGGGTAGAAAAAAGAATGGATGCCTCAATGGAAGTGAATGTGAATCGCTTTTGTATGTTGCACCATGCATCCATGGAGACATGGCTTGCCAAGTACCAGAATGCAAGGCAAGATCGAGAGGAAGCGCGAGCTGAATTCCGACGCAGTACACATCATCAACCGATTCGATATCCCTAAGGCATGGAGAAGATGCCGCGGTTTATGTCAACACGATGGTTGCGTGGAGCCTTGACCGCAGCATCCAGTGAAGGGACAGAGGTCTCAATGGAGGAGTGGGAATTCTCGAGGGGATGTAGTCCAAAGGTGATGAGGGGTTCAGAATATGTCGTATCTAAATTTTAGATGTGACATATAATTTGAGTGTTTCAATGTACATTACAAAATATATAGTGCAGCGTGGTCACGCGGACGGCATTTTCGCGTGGAGCATATTGACAAAAATGCGCTCCATAATGGACTGTGGTGTCATGGCAAGGTTTGAGCAAGAGAGCCGACGTCGAGCAACAGATCCGAACACGGTTGTGAATGAGATAGAGTATTTTGGGAACTTGCAAAGTATTATTGTAGTGGATTACCATAGCTTCTCCATGATACTATTCGATGTGCAGTGGTTCAAAGTGGTACTTGGAGGAGCTAGAGCAACAGTTCGACGAGGTCCATCTGGATTTCTCGAAATAGATTTTGAAAAAAAATGAACGGATTTGCGCGACACCTTTGTGTTGCCGGCCCATTGTGAACAAGTGCATAGAGTCATTTGCTTGCTAATTGTAATACGACATGGTTTATGTCACAATGGTTTGAACTCGCTTTGTACGTGTTTATGAAAAGGTAATCTTCTATCCAAACCCCCGACAACCTCGATGGTGGTATGTTATACCTTCAACTCCTCGAAGTGCGAGAGTATATGATCAAAGCGATGTTCCGAGCATAAATGAAGATAATATGCAAATAGAGGGATCGATATTACAAGGGGTGGAGGCCGCCACAAGCTTGGAGCCCGCATCGGCTAATAATGATGGAAATACAGGAGTCCAAGAATTTTTTGAGAACGAGGTAGACTCATTCTTTTGTGGTGACATGTCTATCGACCTTCCAGTGTATGCAGAGTTGTGTCAGGAGATTAACATGGGACCATAGGATACTTCATTCTTGGAGCATCCACTTCCTCAATTCATTGTTTAGATCTCTTATAAAGGTACATAAGATATGCATTTTAAGAGGGATTCTTTAAAAATGATTTATATTACTGTGCTTTGTATAGTTTAAATTGATTATTCTAACACAATTTTTTATCTCTGCAGGTGACATTTTCAGGATGAGTTGAGGGATGAGCGATGAGGAGTTTCAGGACATGATGGCACGCATGTCTCTAGACCAGCTCGCGAGATTCAGAGAGATGGCAGACCAGGAGCTGTCTTGTTCTTCGTCAGGGCGCTCTGCTAGATCTGCTTCAGCGCGATCAAATGCTTCAGCTTTGAGCAGACAATATCGACGCTCACGACTTGGGCCAGTGGGAGGGAATGCATCGGGATCAGGGGGATGCTGCTGTGGAGACACAGATGTGGTGTCTCCATCTCATCGTTCAGCTGGAGCTGTGTCACCTCTAGGATTTGTCACACCTGTGGGGACGTCTACTCCAAATACTTCGACTTTTGCGCAGCCGTCAGTAGGTGGCACCCCTTTTGGTGGCACCCCTTTGAGTGCCACTCCGAGAGAGGTTACCCCCGTCGATACACCGGATGTAGAGGGGTCTCCTGGATATGCCCAGGAGTGTGGAAGGAGATGGGAGAGGACTGATCTTAGGCAGACTCCTAGGGGTTATGGATATATAGTTGATGGTAGGTCAGGAGCCATTATCATGAATGATGAGGGGAGGAGGGTGATGGCTCGCATGAGAGAGTTGTGCCAATAAGTTTTTCGGCACAACGTCCTGGATCATTGGAAGAACATACCGGAGGGGAGCAAGGAATACATAGTAGTATCCTTGCACGAGGAGTTTCCGGTGCCAGCCGCAGTAGATAGATTCTCTACGGGCTGGATGATGGATTGCATGCGTGCATACATGTCACATAGACGATTCGACGCACGCAAGGCAATCAAGAGTGGGGCTGCAAAGCTTGAGTGGTTAGATGCAGATGAGTGGTGCCGATTGAGGGAGGAGACTACAGATTTGTCAGGACGTTGGAGTCAGCAGCGCGAGGCGGCGAGGGCACGACTCGAGGCCGGGGTGGTCCATCATCTTGGGAGTGGCGGCCACATGACATATTTGGAGGACTTTGTAAGTTTCTCTTTTGTTTTGCTTGTTTGTTTTTTTGAAATATTCTTTGTACTGACAATCATGTTTCTAACAGTTAGCATTTTGTTTTCTTTGTAGCACTCCACTACAAATCGCGATCCGCAAGGCCTTGAGACTCGATAAGCAGAGAGGCATAGTCTCAATGCATTGATCGACCGATTGTATAGACGCCGCGGCCTTGTAAGTCACTCATCTTTCTTGTCCTAGTTACCATGAGATATTTGAATGCATTATTGTATGGTAGATTGATGTGTTGTTTCTTTTTCTGCAGAATCCGTTCGATGCTCCTTTGCGGCGGGACGAGCTTTCGGGGAACAAGGATTTGTAGCTCGCCCTTGGATCCTTGGAGCTCACACACCTTTATTTTTTAGTCGCCTGATCTATGTAGACATTTTCTATGTATTAGTGATATCCTATCATGATTGTACCAATCGCTTTTTATGAGATCATGTATTTTTTTCATGTATCAGTTTTATGATTTCAGTATACATTCTTTTTGTTTGCAAGCGCTTTGTATACAAACTTGAGAGGCCTCCATAGTTGTGATGTTGTTTCCCAAAACTGCTTGGCTAGCTTGGGCTTGGTAGAGAATCTTTCGATTCTTTTCCCTAGTGATTCTCAAAGCATCTTCAAAAGTGTTTGGAAATTTCACCTTTACCTTCTCTCTAAGCAAGGGGTACAAACTTGAAATAAATCGATCCTTTTGAAGGCAGTTTGGAGCTCTCTCACTAGGATTTAGTGAGTCTGACCACTGCCCCTAAAGCTTCAAAAACCCTTCCTCATAAGTTGCATAACCATAAGGATCACTTTGATAGAGGGCCAAAAGCCATTGCCATAACTCTTCAGCTAAGTTAGTTTGTTGAAATCTCTACAAGAAAGCTGCCTTTAATCCCTCCCATTCAGCTCTTTGGGCCGGATTAAGAGTTTGGAACCACATTCTAGTTTCTTCCTTGAGAACCAAAGGAAAAGCCCTCAACTTTAATGCTTCATCATCCCTCCTAGAGACAAGGAAGGCCATCTCAAGGTTGTTCAAAAAATCCACTGCATTTTTCCCATTGCGCCCAAAGAAGCTTGGAAATGCCATGTTGCCTTAGTAGAGTATAAACATGAGCACATCTAGACTTAAGTTGTATTTTATGAGGGGAAGGATGAATGGTTTCACAGATGCATTGATTTCAACAAGACGTCTAGGCCCCAATATGCTTCTAATAATGCCTTGGAATCTAAGCTTTATGCTGGCTACAATATGCACAGTTTGCATAGCAAGAGGTTGGATTGGTCCATACAACTTACAGTGATTCATGAGAAACTATTATAATAAAATAAAGACATGTACATTGAAGGATGCATTGTAGTCTAGCATTGGGAAGATTATAGATTCTGGTAATACAAGAATCTCCCTTAATCTTTCAGCCCCAAAGTACATGACAAGACACTGTTGGAAGAAAATTTTCCTACTGATGCATACATTAACTCGGATGTCTTGTACAGAATGGAAGGTGTAGAAATTTGGGTCATTATTATTATTCATAAGTGGAGACTACTTAAGGGAGTAGAGGGAATGCAATTTCTTAAATTATAAAGGATTTTCCCTAGAGTGTTTCTTTCAGGAACCCATCAACTTTGCTATACAGAGAATTTGCTCACCAGTGATTGTTCTTGCCTTAGTGTGTCCATCCTCAGTGACATATATTTCATAAGGTGTAATGGCCACCTTTTCAACCACACCCAACCTTCGAGCTAGCAACAGTTGAAGGTAGTCTCCATACTTTGCACCTCTACAAAACTCCACACCGTTCATGCATAGTTGTCCTCCTTTGATGTGGATTAGGCCAAAGAGAGAGAGGTATATGATGATTTGGAGACAAGGACCTCCCCAAAGGAGCTTCACTTTGTTTGCAAAACACTCACCACAATTATGAGAACCTAGCAATTGATGGCAACATGATTTTTTCCGTTATGAGAGAATGGAATTTCTAAGGTGAACATCTTTTACCCACATACGTGCCGTCATTCGATAGGCATACTTCCTTTCTTGGGCTTCCTTGGGAGACCATTGTGGGAGTCGTGGACTTCGACCAGCTTCAAAAAGAGTTGGTGAAGGCATTGGAGAAGAGCCACTTGGAGCACTTATTGTAGAGGATGCACCACTATGTGTTGTATCGTCCCACATAAGGAGGTAGAGAATTGTGGATGAGAATGTCCTCAGCGGCGGGGGCACCAATTTATGACGAAGGAAATTCGGTATGGCAGCCTCTATAATATGCCAAACTCCCTTCTTCCACAAAGTGAATGAGGTAAGGGCACCACCTAGTCATGGAAGAGCGGACTAGGACGTTATGCAAGAGGGAGAGGGGCTTCTGACGGGGAAGAGAGAAAAAGAGAGAGAGAGAGAGAGAGAGAGAAAACTACAAAAAATAGATGAATCAATAAAACTTAAGAGGGCACAAGAGATGGAGAACCCTCAAGACATAACCAATATACATAATAGCATGGGCTTATTACACTGTAGAGCATGCATAAGATATAGTAAGGGAATGAACTGCATAAGCTCATGAGAGAGAATGGGGGAGTCTCAATAGGGCTGAAGAAGGCCTCTTGGCTCTCTCTTTTTTGCAAATTAAAAAGGAGAAGGCCTCTTTATATAGGCTTTGAGGGTGTTTACGGAGGAGGTTAAGATAGAATAGGAACTAACACCACCAAAGCTGCATTAAGGCAGTTCCACCAATGTGGAAGCTCCATCTAGATGTTTTGTTGACCAATTTTGTACTTAATCAAGTTCCATCATAGGTGAGTTTTCTCCATTATCCCCCCCATAGCTTGAGTCCAAGAGCTCTCCTATAAAAAAAAATAGAGAATCTTCATAAAATAAGATCATATCTAGCAATAATGGAGAGAGAGTAGTGAGAATTCATACATTACTACTACAATTAAGGATGATTTGAGGGTGATTTAGGAGAGTAGTTCTAATGATTTATTAGCTTGAGAGAGAGGATAATAGAGGTGAAATGGTTGGGAGTCTAATTAATTATGTTTTATGGAAGTGTTAAGTGTGGGGAAGAAAGTGTGGATGTGTATAAAATTGGGAGGTGGTCTCCACCGCAGTTGGAAAAAGTTTGCATCCACCATTTTGGCCATATCTCCTGATTCGTAGTTCTAAAAACTTATAAAAAAATACCAACCAAAACTTCAGCTCACGCAGTACAACTTTCAAGTTGAAAAGTTTTTTTGGATCGGAGTGAAAGTATTTTTTAAAAATCTTACAAAATCATGTGCTTGATTTTTTTTCCACTAATGCTTCCAAGAAGGGTCCCATTTGTTTGAATTATCATAAGGCTCCAAAGCCATGACATTATGAGCCTCACATGCCCTTTGGATGGCTCCAAATCCATTTCATATCTTTTATTTTCACATTACACATTTTCCCTTTACCTTCCTCCATTGATCTTTACTCTTCACCCCCCTTGGTAAACCGGTCCATGAAATATTTCCATCCAGTGATTTCTTGGATTTCCCAAGAGGTTGTTCCCACACTCTTCTTTATTTCAAACCTCCAAATGTACAAAAAATCAACAAAGTGTTAGACAAATATTTTTTTGTGATTTTCTCGGATCACATATGTGAGTACATCATGCTTCAGTATTTCCCAATAATAACTTTTCCTGATTGCATTAAGAGTTTCCCATAATATCTTCTTTTTCAGCATTTGACTAAGGGGAATGCAGAGCCTTTTTTTGAAATAGACAAGTCCATCATCCAGAATGAAATTTTGGTATTTGACTCTTAGCTTAGGATCAGTGTCCTTAACTAGGATTTCTCTAAGCATCAGTTGATACTTAGGATCCTTGTCTACCTCTTCTTTGGCTAGCTCAATTAGTGGATTGCTACGCATCGATATCGTGGTAGCAAAAGTCTCTCCTTTAGATGGCTCTTCCATGATAAGTGCATTCACAAAAGATTTACAACTTAATGCATCAGCAATCACATTCTCTTTTCTAGGTCTAAACTTGATTTCAAAATCAAATTCTTGCAAGACTTCAATCCATCGATGCTACCTCATGTTGAGATCTTGTTGAGTAAAGATCCATTTGAGACTTTTGTAGTGAGTGACCAAAGTGAACTTGCTTCCAAGCAGATAGTGTCGCCATAATTTGAGAGTATGGATCATAGCTAATAGCTTGAGATCATGGGGGCGTAATTCCTTTCATGGATTTTTAGTTTTCTTGAGGAATAGGCTATCGGATGACCTTGTTGCATAAGCACACAACCTAATGCAAGAGAACTTGTGTCTGTTACGACCTCAAACTCTTGACTTAGGTTAGGTAGCTTTAAAATGGGTGATGTTACCAAACTTTTCTTGAGCTGCTCAAAACTGGCTTGCTCAATGTCCATACAATGGCAGTTTATTTTTTTAGCAAATTAGTGAGAGGTGCAGCTATTTGGGCGTAATTTTTTATGAAAATTCTATACCATCCAATCAGCCCTAAGAAACTTCTCACTTCCTTAACTATTGTTGGAGGTTGCCACTCTTGACCATCTCTGACATTGGCTGTGACTTTGGCTGGATCTACCAAGATTCCTTTAGAAAATACTATGAATTTGAGATATTCCATCTGTCTTTTGAAAAAGGCACACTTCTTTTTCTTCGCATAGAGCTTGTGCATCCTCATTGTGTCTAGCACAATGCGTAATTGCAGCTCATGGTCTTCGTCTCTGTTGGAGTATGTTAGGATTTCATCAAAGAAGACTAGGACAAACTCATCAAGATAAGGTTAAAAAATGTCATGCATTAATCTATTAGATGTAGCATGGGAAATTAGACAAAAAAACATTACAAGAAATTCAAAATGATCATATTTGGTATTGAAGGCAGTTTTGGGGAAATCTTCTTCCTTGATCCTTATTTGGTAATAACCACATCGGAGATCAATCTTGGAAAATATTTTTGCCCCTTGTAGTCTATCAAGTAGCTCGTCTATTCTTGGGATCAGATACTTATTCTTGATTGTTACCTAGCTTAGACCTCGGTAATCAATGCAAGGCCGGAGAGTTCTATCCTATTTCTTTTGAAATAGTGCTGGGGCTCCCCATGGTGAATTATTGGGTCTGATGTATCCTTGATCCAGTAACTGCTTGAGTTGCTCTTTCAGCTCAATTGCCTTAGGGATAGATATTTTATATGGACTCTTAGCAATTGAAGCGCCTCTTGGCTCAAGTTTGATCTCATGATCGACTTCTCTTCGAGGTGGTAATTCAATCAGCTCCTCTAGGGAGATGTCATCATATTCCTTTAGCCAATATGGCTCTCCCTCATCTTGTTTATTTTGCTCAACCTTATTTAATTCTATGAGATACAAAGTAATCATTTTCTTAACCCTTTTATTATGCAAGATGATTTGGCTAGTTGAACCTTGGGTTTTCCTGCCTCACCTTGGGTCATCACTTTTTTTCCCTTTAGGTTTTGAAAAGTCACCTAGCCTTTTCGACACTGAATATGTGCATCATTAGGGATTAGCCAGTCCATACCTAATAGACATTCGTAGGCCCCTAAATTCGTGATCCTAAATCCCATTGCAGAAAGATTTATTCCCAAGCAAAATGTCACTTTGCAAGTTTGCTCAGTAGACAGGATTTCTTTTCCATTAGCAAGTTCCACAAGCAACTTAGATGTAGGTATTGTGTCTATACCTAATTTCTTAGCACACTTTGGTGACATGAATGAGTGTGTGCTTCCACAGTCAATCAAAATTTTAAAGGACTCACCCTGATATTCTGCAAGTGTTTGAATCACCAAAAACTGGTGATTTGGGCCTTTCTTATGGAGGGTGGTGTGAGCTAATTCCCTCTCCATATAGGCTTCCATAGTTGGGTTTTCCTATTCTTCAAGCTCTTTAATAATTACAGCAAAAGATTTTTCTTTTGTAATTGAAGCTTGGTTTTGACCTCTGTACTATCCTTGGAAAGGAATTTGGCCAAGCTTTGAGCACTGTCTTTTAAAGTGGTCTGGCTCATTACAATGGAAACACCTAGGTACTCATGAATTACTTCCCCTAGGTATGAAGCTCCTGATTGCATTTGTTTTGGCCCTTTTTCCTTGACCAGGTGGACGCTGACCTTGAGCTTGCTTAAGATAGCCATGTGAAGTCTTTTTGTTTTGATTATAGAGCCTATTATTTCTTGGCTTTGATTGAATCTCCTAAACAAGAGCTGCTATGTGCAAATCAAAGCATCTTGTAGATTAGTTGGGCGCATAGATTCAAGGCATGTGTTTAGAGGAGCATTCAATCCGTGACAAAACTTAAACACCTACTGAGCAATAGTCATGGAAGGCACATATTTAAGCAGTGAGATAAACTTTGAGTAATATGTCTCCAAGCTCATTCCTAGAGCTGGCTTAAGTTAAAGAACTCATTAATTTTTAGTGTGCGATAAGTTGATGGCAAATATCAGCCCCACAGACAGCTTCTTTCAGCTTTTCCCAGGTAATAGCTGTCTCAATGAGTCCCTTGTCTTTATACCACTATTTCCACCACAGACATGCCTTACCGGTCAATTTCAACTTGGCGATCATAGCCTAATTAGCATGGGTAGTTCCCATGGTAGTAAAGTAATCCTCCATGGTCTCAATCCAAACCTCTGCCTCAGCTTAAGTGTCTTGGCCCTTACCATTGAGTTCCAGTGGCTTAACCTACTTAAGGAGATACTTCTTCTCCTGATATTCCTTTTTGGAGATACTATATAAGATATTTGTCTTAGAAGATTTGCCATACATCCAAATCTAGCATAACCAAAAGCTGTGTGATTGAACCCACCATAAATTTAGTCTTAATTTTTCAAGATTAATTCCTAAAAAAGTGGTTTTTTTATTGCAAGACAAGATTTGACCACATGGCCAAACTATAGAAAATAAGGAATTCTAAGTAGAAAATAGTCCTCCCTATTGGAAGTAAGGGTTGATAATGCAAGAAAGCATTTGATCAAATGGTGAAATGACATTCTTGTAGTAAAATGAATAAAGTGGTTTATTTATTGTAAGACTCCTTGTTTTGGCTAAGAGATAGTTTAAGGAGAAGATTTTTCCACATGGTCAAATCTCACAGTATATTGGGAAAAATAATAGAAATTACATCTTATATTATAAGAAAAGATTTGATCACATGAAAAAATCTCAAA
Organism: Lygodium microphyllum; assembly: GCF_053477565.2. NCBI lineage: Eukaryota > Viridiplantae > Streptophyta > Polypodiopsida > Schizaeales > Lygodiaceae > Lygodium > Lygodium microphyllum. The sequence continues at coordinate 94,838,243 of NC_141152.1, read as the reverse complement.
TTGTATTTGATAAAATAACAAAAAGTATTTATATTGTAAGAAAATTTTTGACCATATGGTCTAATCTATAGATTGATGAAATATCATTATATGTATTGTTAGAATATCAAATTTCATCCTATGGAAAAATCATATATTGCATTCCATGTAATATGGTTTATTGAGCATTGGTAAGTATTGTATGGCCATATGCTTATTGCAAAATCATAAATAATATAACAATCAAATATTATGAAAATTCTTTTACTATGAAAATATAGTATAATCGAGAGTGCTATATAGTAAAGTATAATATGATACATAAGAACTTGATAAAATGCTCCAATATTAGTGAATGATACAAGAAATATAAGGCAACACTTAGCCTTGAGGCAAAATCTTAAGGTATATAGCATCACACAATAGAAAGAAAGGTTAGTATTTTGAAAGCACTCATTGATGAAAGCATTGAAAAAATCATTTATTTCATATTTACATCCAAGTGAGTTTTTTCAGCATTACATAGATCATATATTTCATAATCACAGCAAAGAGAGTATTATCAACATTGCACCAAATTAATCATGTTTTCCATATTAAGAACAAAAAGCTAGCATTTGCACGATAGTGGGCATTAAAAAAGAAAAGCACTCCAAGAGATCAATCAAGTAATTGAGAAGAAGAAGAAGACATTGAATTTCCAAGAGTAAGTGCCTAATCTCATCGCTACAAAAGTAAAGATTGCATTGAATTTTCATATGTGATTCTTATTTAGATAATGCTTGTGATGCTTAATCTTAATATCATTCTATACTAATCATATGAAAGATTAGTAGTGTGATTTGTGGTAATTGCATGGATTGATTTGATCAAGAGAGAGTATGCATTAGTAGAGATTAGAAAAAAAGTGGAGAATCACTAGTACCAAAGTAATGTAGTTTAGCTCAAATCCAAAAATAAAGTAGAGAAGAGTTTAAAACTTGTTGTAGTTAGTAGAAGTAAGCAATCTGTACTATTCAAAATGTAATAGAAATCACCTATGAAGAAGTAGAGGAAACACAATGGGGAGTGGCAATCATTCATTGCCTTGTAGATTTGATGAACATTTGGAGAAAGGTTTTTGATTTGAAGATGTAGGCCGTTTTGGTCACATTACCCATATTTGAATCAAAATTTACACTGCACAATTTGTTTTATTTGAGAAAATGAAACAATTGAGAGTACTTAGAGAAGAAGAGGGAGATAGAACGACCAAGGACTAGGGATGCAAAACTTGTAGTAAGAGGGACGATAGGAGTAGAGATAAAAACACACAGGATCAGGGGTGCAAAAAACCTGCACCTGTAAAAATGCAACAAAGAAAACACTTAGGTTAGAGAGTTGTGTGGAAGAGAGAGGAAGGGGAAGAGAAAACCATTTTGAAAAATGTTATGATTGTAAAGACTGACCTCGTAAAAAAGGATCATTTAATATATCTCGCTATTCAAATTACCATAACTCGTTATAGAATACGAGTGGATTTAGATCTTATTTTTGTAATTATTTTTTAATTTTTGTAAATATTTTAAATTGTGATTTTTTAAAAATCATATAAGGGCTATACCATGGCGTGCTGTCGGGGCCTATTGTCAATCCTCGAATCCCACCGCTAGGGGCATTCGCCCTAGACCCCATTGAGGGCGCTGCCCCTAGAACCCCAATGATGGGGGCGTTGCTCCAAGACCCCCCCACTGGGGGCATTGTCCTAGATCTCCAGAGGGGGTGCTTCCCCCTATACCCCGGGCCCTTCCCCTATTCAGGGTTTTTTCCCCAAATTCCCATGGGGATGCATTGCCTCTCAATCCCTTGCTACTACTCTTGCCCCTAGACTACCACATGGAGGGGATACCCCTAAGAACCAATGATTTGGATATTGTTCCTATTTTCACAACTAGAGATATTGCCTACACACTCTCTATCCTACCCTACTAGAGATTCTACTCTCAAACTTTAATTAAAGTGGCTTCGAAATCTCCAATGACATTACACATTACACATTAGACACATTAAATATACATAATCTTACAGAATATACTTTTATATATTTTAATTATATTTATTAATTATTAATAAAATTAAATTAAAATATATTTTAAATATTTTTTGATAGTATATTCCATGATATATGCATAGTAGGATATATTAATATAACATGATTTGAACTAAAATAGTATAACATAAAAAATAAATGTAATATCCATACATTTTACTATTATGAATAAGTAGGTAGTATAAGATTTATAAATATTTAACCATGATACAAATTATATTTCATTCTCAAATAGCTTCTAATTGATAGTGAAATTTGTTGAGATGTAGAGAGAAAATATATACAGAGGTGCAAGAGATAGAGAAGAGATACACCATGTACACTCCCAAAGACTATATTATATTGATCACAATCTACATATATACAGGTGAGACCTAGTCTACCCAAGCTCCTATATACAAATGTACAAACATGATAAAAAAGGATTATTGTGTGCATGAAATGTGAATTTGTGCATGTGAAGTGAAAATGAATATGTATGGATAAAGATGACCAAGAGGTCTGAGATGTATGTGCATATGTGAAGTGTGTGGTACCTACAAGGAGTATGTACAATGGCACTACAATGTCGTAGTAGATTAATTCCCAAAGGTTGAAGTTGAGACAACTCTAAGTTTCAAGTGCAACAGAGTGAAGCATGCTTCATTGAGTCTTTTTTTGAGTATATATGTAGTCATTTGTGTTGAACAGTGCGCGAGGGAGACGAGGAACGGAGGAAGAGAGAGGAGAAGAGAGACACGAGACACTAAAAGTGGAACCCCAGAAGTGCGTCAACTAAGCACACATGATAGGAATATATAGAGGGGACCTGGGGCGCTATATATAGACAGACTATATATAGCTAACAGTGGCGTGTGAGCGAGTACACAAAAAACTCAAAGCCCTAACAATCATTCCATAGTAGGACGTGGTTCCACTGCGAGATGGCTTTTGCCACTAAAGTGGCCTTTACCTTTCAATAACGGTCCCAAAACCTTGTACGTGTTGGCATCATTCCATGAAAGAGAAAATCCTAACTGCTCAGCCCCCACTGACTTCCAAGAAACTCTAAATTTTGATACCGCATACTACCAAAGCTATGCAGGAGGTGCTCTACACGCATCACCCCATGTGGCAAAGTGAGATAATCTCTGTTGTTCTTGCACTGATGTGTGGATGGGCCTGGGGGGCCAAGCTATGCAAACGAAGGTCCCTGCCAGAGAGGATGTGGGCTTGATATAGCAGCATTGCCTAGACTCGACAAGAGAGCCCCTAGTTTATCCTCGGATCCAAGGGAAGGAAAATTTCTCTCAAAAGCAGCTTTTTGAATGCTTGAAGCTAATGGAAACCCCTCATTAACTTTTATTATGCCACTCTCAGAAATCCTAGGTGCTGGTCCCATGGATTGTGACAGCTTCAGCTTGGAATCAGAATTATATTTTCCTGTGAATCCTGTGGCCATTCTCCAGATGCTCTCTTTCCCTTTCCCGGTTATCTGATGCAAACCCAAGAAGCTTGTCCCTTTCCTTGGACATGAAGTCTCTATCACTATCCCATTCCCAATCTTGTTCAATTCGAGAGGGATGGGCCTGGGGGATGGCCCCGTTCTGTTTGGGAAGGGAGCGCCTCCCCTTTTCATATAAATCCCTGGACGCATAGATGTGCTATAGTCAGCTACTCTTGACCTGCTCCCGACCGAGCGTAGTTAGGCTCCCACGATGTGGTCTCAAAGCCGCAGTGGGAAATCCCCTTTCCTCTCCTCTGCTGCGTTGGGAGGACAACCCTACCGGGTTTGCATTTCTGCATGCAAGCCTCATTTCGCAAAGGCTGGAGGTCTGGCAACGACGGTCAGGTTGCTACAGGGAGGGGGCCTCCTGGCGACGAAAATAATGGGAGAGACGGAGGGGGCTAGGTTAACATGGCCGACGACAGGTACAACAAGGAAAGATACTCTCAGTTACCGACCTGTGCCTGCTCTGAAACCATGTTGAACAGTGCGCGAGGGAGACGAGGAATGGAGGAAGAGAGACACGAGACACCGAAAGTGGAACCCCAAAAGTACGTCAACTAAGCACACTTGATAGGAATATATATGGGGACCTGGGGTGATATATATAGACAAACTATATATAGCTAATAGGGGCGCTATATATAGACAGACTATATATAACTAACATGTTGAACTGTGCGCGAGGGAGTCGAGGAATGGAGGAAGAGAGAGGAGAAGAGAGATACGAGACACCAAAAGTGGAACCCTAGAAGTACGTCAACAGAGCACACATGATAGGAATATATAGAGGGGACCTGGGGTGCTATATATAGACTGACTATATATAGCTAACAGGGGTGCTATATATAGACAGACTATATATAGCTAACACCCTCGCTCAAATAAAGGTCCCTTACTATGGATGAAAAAACCATTGGGGGCTCAAGGGAAAAAATACATGTATAATAAGGATAAGCGACATCACTGCAAAAGATAAAATCTCCAAGGAATTCCTTCAACTGAACTTGGGATGTAAGCAGTATATTTGTCACATCAACACTTAAAGAAAAACGTTACAGTGACATTAGAACAACACAAGGTCTATAGAGACGATTCGCGATGCCACTCTATAAACAACATAACACATGTGGGGCCCCATGAATAGAATATAAATAAAACAATTTGTCATCAGTTGGAATACATATACTCATCAGCTCGAAAGAATATAAACGAAACAGTGTATCATCAGCTAGAATATAGATGGTCATCAATGGATAACGAACGAGAAGGGGCATGTTAACTCATTTTAAACATCTAGTCCAAAGTCAGAATCTGTCTTATCACTGGAATTCTCCTATCATAGGAATTCTCCATTTCCTTGATAGGACATCTTTCATTGGGAACAACAAAACATTAGCTAGAATAGACAAACAACAGTAGCTGGAAACAATGAATAAGGAATGAAACATCAGCTAGAACAACTCAACAACTGGAATAAGAATGAAATGAAATATCATCCCATCAGCTCGAAACATTTCTTATAAACAAAGCATGGAATAATTTCTTGAAACATAGAGATATGTTTGAGCAAAACTTGCACAAAATTTCATAATCATACTAAGGCAAACACACAAATCCCATGGAAAGAGATTTGGTCTAGTTGCTTCCCACTGCCCCCATTTGATGAATGCCACACCTGCAAACTCTAGAGTATGATGCACAAGCTGCATCTAAGACTGCCGGAAGCTATCTCCAAAAGCATTCACAAAAGGAGCACTTAGCACTGCATGTGTAAATAATATTAGCAGAAATATTGTCCTTGCAAACAGTCCCATCATCTCTAGTGCTGCAAGTAAAAATGATACAACATGTGACGGTGAGCCTGCTTATTGGCTATAAGATGAGGTAGTGCCTTGAGCTTCACATATGGGCTTATCGATGATACCAAATATCAATGCCATTACTCCAAGACAAGGATGTGAGCACGTACACGAAAAACTCAAAGCCCTAACAATCATTCCATAGTAGGACGTGGTTCCACTACGAGATGGCTTTGTGCCACTAAAGTGGCCTTTTCCTTTCAACAGAGGTCCCAAAACCTTGTACGCATTGGCATCATTCCATGAAGGAGAAAATTCTAACTGCTTAGCCACCACTGACTTCCAAGAAACTCTAAATTTTGACGCCGCATACTGCCAAAGCAGTGCAAGAGCGTCCCATTCTCTAGACGCTCTCTTTCCCTTTCCCGGTCATCTGATGCAAACCCAAGAAGCTTGTCCCTTTCCTTGGACCTGAAGTCTCTATCACTATCCCATTCCCAGTCTCGTTTAATTCAAGAGTTGTCACCATGATAACCATCCCTCTCACGCTCTGTCGTATCATGGCTGCGATGTGATGAGCTCCGTGTCAAACTATAATCTCTGTTGTTCTTGCACTGATGTGTGGATGGGCCTGGGGGATGGCCCTGTTCTATTTGGGAAGGGACCGCCCCCCCTTTTCATATAAATTCCTGGACGCATAGCTGTGTTGTAGTCAGTTGCTCCTGCGTGCTCCCGACCGAGCGGAGCTAGGCTCCCACGATGTGGTCTCAGCCGCACTGGAAAATCCCCTTTCCTCTCCTCTGCTGCGTCGGGAGGACAACGCTGCATGGTTTGCATTTCTACATGCAAGCCTCATTTCACAAAGGCTGGACGTCTAGCAACAATGGTTAGGTCGCTACGGGGAGGGGGCCTCCTGGTGACGAATATAATGGGAGAGACGGAGGGGGCTAGGTTACCATGGCTGACGGCAGGTACAACAAGGAAAGATACTCTCAGCCGACCTGTGCCTGCTCTGATACCATGTTGAACAATGTGCGAGGGAGACGAGGAACGAAGGAAGAGAGAGGAGAAGAGAGACACGAGACACCGAAAGTGGAACCCCAGAAGTGCATCAACTGAGCACACATGATAGGAATATATAGAGGGGACTTGGGGCGCTATATATAGATAGACTATATATAGCTAACAATTTGATCACTTGGACAATTTTTAATCATGATCGCTTCATATCGAACATAATGATAATGCAATGCAATATGTTTGTACTTGTTATGTTGAGCATAGTCTTTAGCAAGGCTAATAGCACTTTGGTTATCACATCAAAGTGGTGTTCTAGAGAGAGGAGGATGGCCAATATGTGATCAAACTTTTTGAAGCTATACTTACTCTCGAACTGCTAAAGATGCAGCTACATATTCAGCATATGTAGTGGAAACAGTGACACAACATTGTTTCTTGCTAGTCCAAGAAACAAGATAACCATTTATAAAGAAACAATTTCCACTTGTACAATGCATAAATAAGTGATAGCTTGCCCAACTTGCATTTGTATAATCCAAAAGTTGATGTGAATGTAGAGAATTAGAGTTTTGTTGGCATTGATAAACCAACCCAAAATCTTTAGTGCATTTCAAATACTTCATTTAGCTATAGTCTAATGTTTAAGACATGGAGAACTAAGATGTTGTCCAATAAAATTTGTAGCAAAAAGAATATCAGGGCAAGAATTTAATCCAAAAATTTGAAGACATCCAACAAGATTTTTGGTATAACGTTAATTGTCAATCATTCTACAGAAGTGAGAGTTTTTGGTAGAACTCACAAGACAAGGAGTACTAGCAAGATGTGCAAAACCCAAACCAAACTTCTGAATAATATCTTCAATGAACTTTGTTTGACACAATAATAAAACACCCTTTTCTTGATACCGTCGAATTTGAATACCAAGACATGAGTGTATGTCTCCAAGATTGACCATGTCAAATGTAGAAGATGAAACCTTCTTTACTTGTTAAAGGAAGTTGAAATTGTTAGAAACAAGCATGGTATCGTCCAGATATAGAGCAAGAAAAACAAAACTATCATTGCACCACTTGCAATATAACTTAGGATCTAAAGAACAAGAGATAAAACCTTGTTTTGTAAGGAAGAGATCAAACTTTTGATACCAAACTCATGAAGATTGTTTGAGACCATAGGGTGCCCGATGAAGTCTACAAGCAAGATTTTCCTTATGCTTGATTAAAATCCCCTGGTTGCTCCATGTATATATCTTTCTTTAAATCGCCATTAAGAAAATTAATTCTCATATCCATTTGGTGAGCCTCCAAATCAAACTCAACAACAAAAACTAATAAGACCTGAATATTTGTAATACGAACAACAGGTGAGAAAGTTTCTTGATAATCAAGTCCTGCAATTTGTGAGAAACCTTTGGCAACTAGCCTTGCTTTGAATTTGTCAAATTTTCCATATGCTTTTTTTTAGTCTTATAAACCCACTTGCATTTAATAGTAGTATGTCTAAGTAGTAACTCAGTTAGAACCCATGTACCTTTAGAGATTCATACTTAGCTTCCATGGCCTCCTTCCATTGTTCCTTTTGTGGGGAGGACACGGAAACACTATAAGAGACAGGGTCTGCACAAATATTAAGAGCATTCTCAAGAACATCATCATCATAAACATGACAAGTACCATGCTAATTGTCAATTCGAAGATCAACACCAAGGTCATAATCAGCAATAATAGGTGCAGGTTAAGAATCCTAATTTGAAGAGTCAATATTATGCCATGAAGGAGGTTTATCATCATATAGAAAAGGAAAAGATGTGACTAATGACTTTGTATCATCAACATCCTCTAGTGACCACATCCGCCCAACATCTGATGCCAGGAGGCATATTCCACGGTGGATTCCGTGAGGTTTTACGGTGGATTCCATAAACTTTGATGATCGGGGCTCATACAAAAAGTGGATTCTTTGTGCGAGAAGTTAATGGGAACGCCTGTCCTTTTCGGGCATTTTATTAATTTAGTGTGTACATGGGTGATTCCATAGCGGATGATTCCGCAAAATACATATTAAATTAATAAACGTTTATGAGTTTAGAGTGCGCACTCGTAATAAATTAAGGTTAGGATTTATTTCTAACCAGTTGATTTATTTATGTAGCTGAAGACTGCTAGGTATTCACTTTTGTCAGTTTAATTGTATTATTTTACTAACGATTGTGAATGCTTCAGTTAATGTGTAGAGATAGCAGCAGTGGCGGAGGAAAGCATTGGAGTCTAGCGAGTATTCGACCTATGGATTATATTTTGATAGGCGCCACGCCTATATTTTTTCATGTCTATTGAGGCATTGATTATTTATTATTATTTTGTATGTGCCTATGCGCATGGATATGTTATTTCTATTTGGACATTGTGTTGGGCGTGCCAGACTCTTTGGGCACCGTCCATTAGCTTTATTTCCTATTTTTGTAAAAGCAAACTCAAAAGCTAAAAGCTTGTCATATTTTTGTAAATTGGGCTATTATTGAGCATAAAGATGGAAATATACATAAAATACATGCTTTGTGAAGCGGTCACACAAGGCATGGGGGCGATTGAATCCAATTGGTCTCTTGCTCTTGTCGTTCATGCTTTTTACATTGTAATTTGTGCAAAAAGGTAGAGTTCATTGTTCTTGGAGACCTTCCGGGATTCACTACGTGAGCATACTGCGACTGATCTGCGCACCAGTGGTATCAGAGCGGAGCTGAGATCAAGAGCTTCCAATCGCTACCCATCTCGTGCAAAGGCGGAGCTCCTAGAACGATCGGGCTCTACAGTCAATCTTGTCGCGAACCGTCGATACAGATAGACTTCTGGCAATCAAGAACCCCTGTTTCTGTCATCAGATCGCGAAGGACCAGGCTGTACAGGCGGAGGACCACTCCCTCATCTCCATCAACAAGTCGTGGGTAAACTATGAGAAATTCCATATCTTGTTTCTTCCAAAGTTTAATCTTCAAGCTTATAAGCTTGGTGAGAAGCTTTAAGCTTCACAAATTGAATCGTCTGGTATCGGAGTATCTCCAATTTTTTCGCGTGGCGGAAAAAAGGCTCCCCCCCCCACGACTGCGTCGTTTTCTTCAATTAAGCCTCCCCACTAAGCTTAATTCATTAAGCTTACTCAAATCAAGTCAGACAAGTTACCTCCCAACTCTGCAAGTCAGCAACTGCAGGTCCCGCACCTCAGAGATCAAGTTCTGCAAGTCATCTGTGATCAAGTTTTGCAAGTTCACTAAGTCGACTAACTTCTGCAAGTCTGCAACTCTGCAAGTCACATAAGTCTGCAACTCTGCAAGTCAAACTAGTCAACTGGAGTCAGAACTGACTTGTGCTCAAAACTCCTAGAAGGGTTGTTCTTGTGCAGAAACTCCGAACTGCAAAGTTGTTCGTTGGAAGGTATTCTACCTATACACAGGTTTGCTGAAGCATTTTCAGCATATGAAGAAGGAAAAATCGCAGATTTTTTGAAGATTGAGAAATAAATACCCAAAAACACATAAGCCTTGTATCCCCGAACTTGAGTTACGCTCATCCCGCTAACCTGATTTTGAGTGAGAAAGGTCTTTTGAGTTTTACAGGATGACGGAACCACATATGGATGATCCTATGGCTGAAGACGACTTACCTAAGCCTACGATGGAGAAAAAGCTGGACTTAATCATGATGCAATTGGAAGAAGAACGAAGGGCTAGGCAAGCATTGCAAGCAGAATTGGCAAAATTACAAAGAGCGTCTACCGACAAAGAAGAACCTCAAACTGAAGATTTGATTCAACGTACCATCGACGCCACTCTTGAAGCTCAAACCATTCGCAAGGAATCAAAGATAAGTAAATGAAGTTTCAAATTTCGTACTTTCAATGGCATACGAGAAGGAAAGACTGTTCTAGCATTCATTAGTCAGTTTGATGACTATTTCCATGAGGAAACTTATCCAAAAAAAGATAAAATCAAGTGTGTTACTAATCATTTGGTAGACAGAGCATCACTTTGGTGGACTCTAGTACGCAAGAGCATAGAATGTCCTGCTACTTGGGAAGATTTCAAGAAGAAGTTCATGCAGAATTTCCTTCCACCGCAATTTTATGAGAAGGCTATCAAGCAATGGGATTTACTCCAACAATGGGATCGTGAGCCTATACCTCAGTATACAGAGCATTTTTGGAATGCACTCCTCTAACTACGGATGCTTGAAGACATACCAGAGGCGACACATAAGCAGAAGTATATGTCTGGACTTCTTCGGCATTACTACGCTGAAGTTAACATGTTCAAGCCTGCTACCCTTGAAGACGCCATTTCACTAGCTCACGACACTAAAGATAAGCTACGCGGTAGAGACAGACGACCACAGCAATTCCAAGCCAATGGTAATTATGGATCTAAACAATTCAATTCCAATTTTAGAAGATTTAATCCAGGTCGTTTCTCTTCATCATCTTTCCGCAAGAATTGGGCTAAACCACCTGCATTACCATCCAATGTCAATCCAAATCCTAAGCCTATTCCACAGCCAAATCCAAATGTACCTAGACTTCCCGCTATTGCAAATAATGTAACCAAAGCCAAACCAATAGTATGCTATAAATGCCACCAGCCTGGACATCTAGCAGCAAATTGTCATTCAAAGAAGCCACCAGCTCATATCAACTATCTTGGAGCCATGGACGAAGACGAACATGAGGATATGCCTGATTTCACTGAAGATGAGGACGACACTACTACTATTTCCGATACTTTACTAGGTATGCCTACTCCACATTCATTATTGACTATGAAATGTTTGGTGCATGGAAAGGAAAAGACTATTTTGCATGATGACGGTAGTACTCATGATTTTATTTCAACAAAAATTGGTAAAGGAATTGAAATTACAGACTGTACCTACGCATTATCGCATAAAAGCTGCATTTTTAGGCACTAGGTATAATGGTACACAAGAAGTGCAAGATTTAGAGATTCAAATTGCTTCGTACATTGAAAGAAGAAATTTCTTAGTTGTTCCATTACAGTCGAGTGACATTATTTTAGGTATGCCTTGGCGACACTAGCATAATCCAGATATAGATTATTCCACACACACAATGAATATTAATTTTCAAGGAAAATCTATTACATTATATGGTATGCATGCATCTAATGTTTTTCCACTACTTTCGCATACTCAAGCTAAACGTGCATTACGCAAGAGTAGTAAATCCTATCTCATTTGGGTGAATGAATTGCAAGTAAAGGAAAATCATATGCACCCTAGGCATAAGGAATTTCTTGTATATTTTAAGGACTATTTTGCAGAAGACCTACCACCAGGTTTACCTCCTTCACGTCCAGAAGACCATAAGATAGATTTGATCCCTGGCACACAACCACCTTGCAAAGCACCATATAGGCACAACCAGATAGAGCAAAAAGAAATCCAGAGTCAAGTTGAGGAATTACTAAATAGAGGTTTGATTCGACCTAGCAGTTCTCCATTCGGTGCACCTGTATTGTTAGTCAAGAAAAAGAATAATACTTATCATATGTGTATTGACTACCGAGCTTTAAATAAGATCACTGTAAAGAATAGGTACCCTATTCCTAGAGTTGATGACCTTATGGACAAACTGCAAGGATCTTCTATATTTAGTAAAATTGACCTTAAGTCTGGTTATCATCAGGTGAGGCTAGATAAGTCTGACATATTCAAAACTGCATTCAAAACACAGTTTGGTCATTACGAATTTTTAGTCATGCCATTCCGATTGACTAATGCACCTGCTACCTTTAGTAGAATGATGAACCGTATCTTTTTGAAATATCAATATTGTGTAATTGTTTTCTTTGATGATATTTTGGTGTTTAGTCAAAATGAGAAAGAACATTATGAGCATTTGTCATTAGTTTTTCAGTTATTGAAAGAAAATCAACTATATGCAAATCCTGAAAAGAGTGAATTCTTTAAGACAGAAATTGAGTATTTAGGTCATATTGTATCATCTGATGGAATTAAAGTTGATCCTAAGAAAATTGATGCAATATTGAATTGGCCTGTTCTTTAAAACGTGCATGAGTTACGCTTATTCCTTGGTCTTCCTAGTTTCTATAGGAAGTTTGTACGTAATTTTTCATTACTTGCTTTACCATTAACCAAACTTCTGAAGAAAGGAATTGTTTATCAATGGACTGAAAATCAACAGAAATCCTTTGACTTACTGAAACATGCATTAACCAATGCCCATGTTTTACAGTTGCCTGACTTTAATAGACCATTCTTTCTAGTAGTGACTGATGCTAGTGGATCAGGAATAGGAGCCGTACTTATGCAAGACAATCATCCTATAGCATATTCTAGTTGTAAGCTGAAACCCTCTGAGCTGAAATATTCCACATATGACAAAGAACTATTAGCAGTTGTACAAGCATTAAGACAGTGGAAACACTACTTAATGGGTTTAGAATTTATGATAAAGGCCGATCAGCAAAGTATTAGACATTTACTTAGCCAATCCCAAATCTCTGACCGTCATATCAAATGGGCCTCCTTTATTCAAAGTTTTCATCCTATCATTCAATACCAACCTGGAAAAGAAAATGTAGTGGCTGATGCATTGAGTAGAAGACCTGCCATTCATAATATTTCTGTCATATCTTTTGATTCTTTGATTGCTATGAAAGATACATATCACCAGGATATTACTTTTCATTCCGATTGGAATAAATTAGTTCAAAATAATTTCATTCCTGTTGATTCATTGTCATATAATGATGGATTTATGTTTTATGAAAAGAGACTGTGTGTTACCATTCCATTCCGATCTTTTATTTTGAATGAAATTCATTGTCCCCCATATCAAGGTCATAGAGGTATCATATCTACATTACGTATGTTAACTGAAGATTTTTATTGGCCGCATATGGATGCAGATGTATCTAACTTCGTTTCTGAATGTTTGATTTGTCAAAGAGTTAAGAGACATCATGGTAAACAGTATGGATTACTTATGCCTTTGTCTATTCCATCTAAATCTTGGGAACAAATTTCTATGGATTTCATTACTGGTTTACCAAATACTAAATCTAACCATGATATGATTTGGACAGTTGTAGATAGATTTAGTAAACAAGCATATTTCATTCCATGTAAGAAAACTTTAATAGCATCACAAGCAACACAATTGTTTTTGAAAACTGTTTTTACTAACCATGGATTGCCAAAAGTTATCATTTCAGATCGTGATTCTAGATTTTGTAACAATTTTTGGATTACCCTGTTTGCTAATCTAGGCACAACGTTTGATTTTTCCTCTGCATTTCATCCAGAAACTAATGGACAAACAGAAGCCACAAACAGCACTATTCTAGATCTTTTACGTGCATATACTATCTCTAAACCTCAGACATGGGACACTCATTTGCATTTATTACAGTTTGCATATAACAATACACCGCACACATCTACAAAGAAAGCACCGTTTGAAATCATTTATGGATATAGATTATCTACACCTATTGCATCTTTGTCTAATAGAATTCAGAGTGCTGATGATATTGCTAGTATACATAACAGTATTTTTGATGAGGTTAAAGATATGATTGCTAAAGCCCAGCAATCATATACCAAACAAGCCAACAAGAAAAGACAAGCCATGAATTTCAAAGTTGATGATTATGTTTGGCTGAGAATAGAAAAACGTAGACTGCAAAGTGTAGATAGACATCCAGTTGTCAAACTAGCTCCTAGATTCTATGGACCATTTAGAATCATTCATAAAATTAATGACAATGCATTCAAGTTAGAATTACCATCTCATTGGAAAATTCACAATACATTTCACATTAGTTTATTGAGACCGTTTAGAGGCTAATTACCTGTCCACCCTGTTTATGAAAACCCACCTTTATTAGAGGAAGAGACTGAAATACTTGAACCAGAAGCTATCATAGACACTGACTTTATGACCACTAGAACTGGCCGAAGGTATTCTAGATATCTAGTTAAGTTTAAGAACCATCCTCTAGAGGAAGCACAATGGATGCACGCTAGAGACTTAAATGCTTTCCCCACTCTGTTAGCTCCACATTGAGCTAATAGCAATTGAGGTCAATTGCTATCCCACCCCGGGGGTATGATGCCAGGAGGCATATTCCACGGTGGATTCCGTGAGGTTTTACAGTGGATTCCATAAACTTTGATGACCGGGGCTTATACACAATGTGGATTCTTTGTGCGAGAAGTTGATGGGGACGCCTGTCCTTTTCGGGCGTTTTATTAATTTAGTGTGTACATGGGTGATTCCATAGCGGGTGATTCCGCAAAATACATATTAAATTAATAAACGTTTATGAGTTTAGAGTGCGCACTCGTAATAAATTAAGGTTAGGATTTATTTCTAACCAGTTGATTTATTTATGTAGCTGAAGACTGCTAGGTATTCACTTTTGTCAGTTTAATTGTATTATTTTACTAATGATTGTGAATGCTTCAGTTGATGTGTAGAGATAGCAGCAGTGGCGGAGGAAAGCATTGGAGTCTAGCGAGTATTCGACCTATGGATTATATTTTGATAGGCGCCACGCCTATATTTTTTCATGTCTATTGAGGCATTGATTATTTATTATTATTTTGTATGTGCCTATGCGCACGGATATGTTATTTCTATTTGGACATTGTGTTGGGCATGCCAGACTCTTTGGGCATCGTCCATTAGCTTTATTTCCTATTTTTGTAAAAGCAAACTCAAAAGCTAAAAGCTTGTCATATTTTTGTAAATTGGGCTATTATTGAGCATAAAGATGGAAATATACATAAAATACATGCTTTGTGAAGCGCTCACACAAGGCATGGGGGAGATTGAACCCAATTGGTCTCTTGCTCTTATCGTTCATGCTTTTTACATTGTAATTTGTGCAAAAAGGTAGAGTTCATTGTTCTTGGGGACCTTCCGGGATTCACTACGTAAGCATACTACGACCGATCTGCGCACCAACATCCTCTTGAAACTATGTGCTGCCCATAAGTTGCTCATTGAAAATAACATTAGGACTTATGATTATCTTCTTGGAAGATAGATCATAAAACTTGTATCCCTTAGAAAAAGTTGAATATCCAATGAGAATAACTTTCAAACTAATGGGATTGAGTTTTATGCGAGTCTCTTTGGGTACATGAATATAAGTAATACGTCCAAAAGTTTAAAAATATGAAACAAAAGTAGTTTCACCTATCCAAGTGGTAGTAGGTATATTACTAGAAGGAGCAGTTGTAGGAAGATGATTTTGCACAAATACTGCTGTTAAGATTGATTCAACCTAGAAACATTGAGATAAGCCAGAATGAATGAGCATACATGACATGGCATTGAGAATAGTCCTATTTTTACGTTCAGTGATACCATTCTATCGAGGAGAGCATGGAACCATATATTCATTATAAATATCTTGATTATTACAATATTCATCGAAATCATTTGAAATGTATTCTACACCATTATCACTCCAAATTTACTTTATGTGATGACCAGTATGAAGTTCCGAAACTTTTTGATATTGCTTAAAAGATAATGAAGCTTCTGATTTGTGTCGCAAGAGAGAAACAGTGGTGTATCTTGAGAATTAATCAATAAAAGTCATGAAATACCAATATTGAGATTTTGATGGAGGAAAAGGTCCACAAATATCAATGTGAATAAGATTAAGAAAATCCCTAGAATGAGTTTTGGTGGACATAGAAAAGGGTTTTGCGAAAATGCTTTGCAAGTGCACAATATTCACAAATCGCCATATGTGGACGAGCTTTGAATTTCATACCTTGTACAAGGTCACGCTGATAAAGATCGATAAGCTTAGAAAAATCAGAGTGAACAAAGTGATGATGCCAAATTTTGCTGGTAAGATCGCCAAGAGAGATGTAACAACATTTGCAACATCTTTATTTAAAGATAAATAAAAAAGATTACCATTTCAAGGAGCAATAGCTATTCTTTGGCCATCTTTCTCAATGCAACACTTGGTATGGTCAAAACTAACAAAGAGATCAAGATCCATAAGTCTTGCAACAGAAAGAAGATCCCTTTGTAGATCTGAGACATGTAAAACTCCACGCAGAATTCTTATTGAAGAAAGAGTACCAAGATATAATTCATCTACATCTTGACTTGATAGGTTGTGTCATTAGCAAGATAAACCAATGGCAGGATCCTTTACCAATTGACAAATATTATCATAAGTAGGATCCTTTCTAGCACCATCATTCCATCAAAAACATCCATCTTAGCCCATCCCCCTCTCTTTTACATTGATCCATAAGAACAATCCACAAGAGGAGAGAGGAGAGAGGAGAGAGAAAGGCTAAAAATAGATATCTTTGTTTAATGCATCAAATTCAATGATTTCTGGAGTGATAATGGGAAAAAAAATTAAAGATCTCATACCCTAGAGCATTCCTCCTGATTCCCATGGTTAGAGAAACTCATTTTTTTGGAATAAAAGGATGTGACAAAAAAATGGCGTCCCCTCTCCTCCATTTTTTTTTTGGTTTATAGCCCCCTTAATCAAGTCATTAAGGCTTAACATTAAAATATATAGTTCAATCCTCAAGTTTTCAGATTGTAGACAAGTGGATTTTTTGCTTTCGGAGGGGCAAACAAGCTCAGATTCGAGATCCATCTGGATGGTTGACTTTGTGACATTGAAATCTATGAATTTGGCACTCGCCCTACACTTTCCGTCTCTCGGATCATGTAGCTACTTCATAACGCAAAACCTTGTGGGGATTAAAAGAGGGGTTTAAACGGACTCCAATCGACAAATCGAGACTTGCGTTGGGTTCCTAGAATTGAACTCCATCTAGGAAAACTCCAACTTATCGATTCGCAATCATTTCATTTTGCATAAAATTTTCATCTTTTACGGCCTCCTGGGCTCTTTTTCGCTTCAAAAAGGGTCTTTAAAATCTTCTCTCATTGGCGACCATGGGATAGGGAGACTCAACCTGTGGAATCCCACAAACTGATCTACACAAACAACGACCATAGAAAGCATTAAGCTAGAACAAAAAAATACTCATCAAAGCACAAAAACAACTCTCACTCTATCCCCTGACAGAATCAAGGCATGAGAATACACAAGGGATAGTTAGGCCAACCATAATCAGATAGAAATCTAGAGCGAGTTGCTAACCAACTACTCTAACAGGGACTAGCTGAAAAGCCTATGAAAGAGGTCATCCTAGTGGTGGTTTGAACTACCTACCTAACTTAGGACAATGAGACCAAGATCTCCTACTAGGCAAGGACTCCTATAGCCTTGTCATCATATTTTTCTTGTAACACATTTGCCTCCCAAGGTTTCCATACTCATGCATGTAAAAAGGAGGGAGCTGAGTGTAGAGTGACCCAAGGAGAACAAGACATCAACCTTAAGTCCTGATTCGGTACCCAAGAACCTACCAAGCTCTGGTGAGGCAACAATTAATCCTTTTTTAACACTTAATTTTATCTTTGGTCCAACCTTCCTTTTTTTTTTGCCTAGCTACTATCCGTAGAAATATAAGGCATTAGCTGACTCATCCCTAGGAACCTACCAAGCCTCTGTAAGGCGATAATCAACTACTTGTAGGAATTTCCTTCCTTTTTTATTTTCTAATCAGGGGTTAGAACCCCTTTTTAGGCATCTCTGTAATTTTTGTTTTTAGATATATTCAGAACTTGCTCTTCTTTGCTATTTTGGTAGGCTTCTCTAAAACTGCCTCATACTAGTAGGAGGGACTTGTAGGACAACTTCCTAGCAAGCAAGAAGGACATGGTCACAAGGACTACCCTCTATCACAGGTCTTTAATGTCTGATAATGTCCTAACAAGAGGTAGATGATTACTCAAATCTCCCCCAGATATACCTAACCAAACCCTATGACTTCATGCCTTTCTTACCGGTCCCCACAAATGAAAAGAAAATAACCCCCACATACACATATAACACTATTAGCTTAAGAAAAAACTTGAAAAGGTGATGACACCACCTGTAATGGCCACAAGAAGCTTCTATGCAGCAAAGGATCCCTTCAGGCACTTTGTCCAACCTGTGTGATGATGCAATCACAAAAAAAAAAACATTAAACATACATACACCAAATAGACATATGGCCCTATTAGCCTAAAGAGATATAACTCTTCACAACCAACAAAACATCCCTCTTAGCCTTATGAAGTAAAACATTAGAACTTGACAAAGATGGCCCGCCTGGCCTTATGAAATAAATATTTTTACTATTGTTTAGCATAACACACTGCTGAAACAATCCCATAGTCCCAATGGTACTCAACTAAAGCACAAAACCGACCAAGGATAAGGCCTCTTAGGCCCTACACTAAGTGCATCAGGTTATTAGCTAACCCCCTACATAAATAATAAGGGGTATCTAACGAATATGATGATACAAAATCCTATGCATCCATGGCAGAGTAGGAACGTGCTCACTTGCTACCTAACTCATAACCCAAACTAACCATCGGCAGCGGAAATATAATGTGTTAGCAAGAAGATCCCAAAGTAGTCCAAGTGAGAGCGGAGTTTTGAGCCTACAATGTGCCTAAAATTTTCCAAAAATTTCAGAATTTAGGGGAAAAATCTTCAACATCGAAGGTGGCGGCTGTAGTTAGGACGATTTTAAGCGTTAAGCAAAGGACGACTTTCAAAAGGCACCCGAGCAACACTTGCAGATTTTTCATAATTTTTTTGACTACCGTGCGGGATGTCAGGAGCTGCTAATCAGTGCAGGATGCCGAGACGGATGAGCAGGATTTTTCAGAGGTCAAATCGGAGTCCGAACGTAAAAGTTGCCAGAAATTGGCCAAGAATGAAGAGGTGGATAAAAAAATTAAGGCTAAAGGGGGTGCCCTTTGGGAGGGGGACACCCCCCCCCCCCTCCCCCTCATTTTTTTTGTGGCGTGGCGGCAACATGTCGTCGCCCTGTTTAGAGCGCCGAAAAAAATGCCCCCTCCCCCCCACAAATCGAAGAGGCGGCTTCAACAAAAGCCATGCAATAGATCATAACCGGCAGATCCTCCATCTTTCCTAATCCTATCGCCACCCTTCATGTGAGATATGGCTAACTGAATGAAGAGATCAGAATCTAGTCTTTCTCTCTCCTCCCTCTCTCTCCTCTCTATGGGTTGTTCATGCGCACTATCTTGAAGGAGGAATTGGGAAGGAGATTGAAGGAAATGGTGATGGAGATTGATGGAGATGCTGAAGATTGATGTGCAGCATTGGATTGAGAGCAATGGAGGCTCTGTCCACTAGTCACACAGCCATTTAATGCGTCTCGGGTTCCATAAAAACACGATATGACTATTTTAATCAAGGAAATGAAGGGTTTTTGGTATTTTATTATGGTAATGATGTTCTTATTTGATGAAAAATTTTTTGAGTGCTGGTTGCATTATGATTAATTGCTATTTATTAGAAAATTTTTATTTTGCAATGATTTACATGCACTATTTAATTTCCACAAAACCCGAAATGCGGTTTTTAAGCGGTAAAATGATAGTTTTGTCGTTTCGGGTGGGTGAAATGTGTTCATATGGGGAAAAATGGAAAATAAATTTAATGCTAGTACGCTGAAGTGATTGGAACAAGGAAAATAAAAAAATAGAATATTTTATTGATCATAAATCAAGAAAATGAAAAAAATAAGGGAAAAAATAGAAACACGCTTCACAAAAATAAGGAAAAATATAATGAGTGTTTGTGGATGTATGGTAGTGGCAAAGCATGAGGTTTAGCCTCAGTTTGCCCTATCTCCTTGTCAAATTTTGTGATTTATCGCTTTTCATACATCAAAACATGACAAAATGAACCTCTACACCTATGCAACGAAAGCAATATCTAAATGTAGGGGGTGGGATGTTTAAATAGTGCGATTTGCATGCTAATTATTGCTGATTTTCTGATGCATATCATGACATAGAATTTGCTATATTTTAATTAAGAGGATAGTAGCACGGGCATTGTCTCGGTGCTATCCTTACATCGCTGCAACGAGTTAGCGAATGAGCATTGGAAAGCCTAGTTATGCACATCACATTTCTGATTGAAAATTATGTTTGAGGACTTTAGGATCATCCAATTTTTCATGTGCATGTCAACCTGGTATCAGAATGCAAAGGACTGGATGCATAGCACCTGTTTTTGATGATGATGACCAAAGCTTGAGTGTGGAAAGGCAACCTAAGCCGTAGGATAGATGTTCGTTTCTTGGGGAATTATTTGGAAAGGACACATGGCTTCTCTTGGAATACTTTCGAAATGAAAGAGTGGAGTTTGCTCGTTTTTTCTATATGTTGAGCAGCGCATCAAGGGGCTAATCCCTGCGATGTAGGAGAGCTATAGTGGGGCCGCGGTTATTCCACCGAGAGGTTGCCTCCCATGTATGTGTATTGCCAATGTGTATGGGTTCTCCCTCTGTGGAGTTTATAAAAAGGGAAATGTTGGACTAAAAACTAAAAACGCATAGATTAGGCTTTAGGACAGTTCGTTCTTTAGTAGCAGATAGACGCTCATGGCCCGCGAGGCCGTGTGGGTGTGGTTGTCTATTATGAGTATGAGGTCCAGCTAGTGCTATAGCTAGTGCCGGCCCATTTGAGGTCCCTTCAGTGGTGCGTTTGCTGGGAGCTGCCAACAAGTGGTGGTTCTCAAATCTAGGGTTTTTAGGGACCAAAAAGTTGGTTTATGTCCTCTGACAAGAACCGTCAAGTCGAAATACAAAAAGCAAAACGTGCTGAGAGGGCTAGACGGTGGTTGGAGATTGTAAGACGATATTCTCCTCAAAGGAGCATCTCGATACGCATAAAAGGCAGTGGTCTTAGTAACCCAATTGCTGCCCATAGTCCTTTAGGTGCAGGAGGAAGCGCAAGTTCTTCCTCTTTTCCACCAAGTCAACCCACTTCAAGTGGGGGTGTGATCCCATCAGTCCAAACTCCTATTGTCAATCCGATTGTCGTCATGGCACAACCCATTGCAATTCCTGCAAGGACGCCGGATCTGCCGGCTTTAGGAGTTCCTTTGCCCATTTTTAATGGGTTAGACGAAGAAGATGCGGAGTTTCACATTTGTGAATTCCAAAGATTAATGTTTAATTACCGCATCCAAGATGAGGGACATCTTATGATATTCTTTAACATGACGTTAAAAGGAAGGGCTACAGTATGGTATCATAGCATAGAAACTGGAACCATAACCACAATCGACCAATTTTATGCAACTTTTCGAGGAGAATATGCCCCTAAAAGAGGTGGGCAATACTAGTTGCATGTGTTGAATGTAATACGCCAAGACTCCCATGAGAATGTGAAAGCCTATGCTAAGAAGCTTAAGGAAGTGTTTCGTAAGTTACAAACTTACATTCCCATTCCGTCGTCTGCCCGATTGCAATACTTCTTGCATGGATTGGATTTCAATATTTAGGTACAATTGACTAGTGTGGCTTTGGCTGATATAGACACCACCATCACGCGGGCAGAAGGAGTAGAGTCACGATTACAAACGGCCTACTCCTCTCTCGAATAAATCTTAATACGGGTTTAGTACCTGGAGGCAATTTACCATTGATGAATGGAAGTCAAGGGATGCTTATGAATAACCCTAATGGGAGAGAAAGCCTGGTTCAAAATGTACCTTTGCTGCCAGCTCCTCCGAGTGTGACTATGCCTATGGCTAGTCAGTTGGCTCCACCAAATGTTGGAGGCCAAGTTTTGAATCCTAATGTTGTTCCTGTGAGTCAACAACCAATGCCCAATCAAATTGTTAGGCCAATGGAACAACGGATAGATGATCAAGGCTATGAGTCAAGTGCCTCTAATTTCCTTGGCAAAGTTAAGGATATGATGAAGCACTACACCGACATGATTTCTGAACAATATCGGCAAATAGATGTTGACGTCAATTTCCTGAAGAAGCAGCAGAATCTGATAGGGAGTCGATGCCTTGAAGAGGGTGGTCCCTCAAGATTTAGCTGTAAGTGGTGTGGCGGAAAACATTTCCCTAGAAATTGTCCAAATGTTAAATGTGATATTTGTGGGAATTCGGGCCACTTAGCCGCTACTTGTTGGAGTAAGATTAGTTCCCTCCAACAAGGGAGTAAACAGCCATGTCTTGTTAATCATAGAGCGCAAGGTAATAACCTGCAGCAAAATGATGGGCCAAGACAAATATTGCAAAGGGGAAAGACCACTATAGAAGAGTTGCTACAAGGCAATGGAGTCAGCCTTATCGAGGCTATATGCGTCAATGGCTCTGAAACCTCTAACCTACGAGCCGTGACAAGAGGCCAAAAGGCTAAAGAGGGTGACAGAGATAATGCAAAACCGGTCGAGGGAAACCCTAAGCAAGGGAATAAGGGGATGCAAGTCCTAAATCCTGGCGTGGAAGGGGGACCTCTAAGGTCTGTTGACAAGAAAGTCGATCCCAAGAAGGATGAGGAAGTGCCAAGGAAGAAGGAAAGAGCTAAAAAGAAGCACCAAAGTCGGTCCCGAGACCAAAAGAAAGAATGGTTTAGCGAGAAAAGAGAGCTTTGGCTACTTATCATGATTTTGATTTAGCAAGTTCTCTTTGCGAAGTCAAACTAGATGTAAACCTCTTACAGTTGAT
This sequence comes from Lygodium microphyllum, assembly GCF_053477565.2. Taxonomy (NCBI): domain Eukaryota; kingdom Viridiplantae; phylum Streptophyta; class Polypodiopsida; order Schizaeales; family Lygodiaceae; genus Lygodium; species Lygodium microphyllum. The sequence goes on along the minus strand of NC_141152.1, from coordinate 94,815,204 downwards.
TAAATTATCTCCAGGAGTACCCAAGGAATTCAAAAAGATCCTGTGTATTGGGTATATTGTAGAACCTTTGGGCATAGCACGAGTAGGGGAGGATTGGTTTGATCATGCTGAAAAGAATTGCCCTAGGGTTCCAGCATACGTGGATGAAATATTAGTGGAGCATGCTATCGTAGACACTGGGTCCTCCGTCAATATCATGAGTTCAGAGTTGATGGAGAGGTTGGGTCTAGGCATCCAAAAAGATGGCTCCACCCTTCTTAGAATGGTTTATGATAGTTTAAGGCAACCAGAAGGTTGCGTTACTAAAGTCCATGTTACAGTTGCAAGTGTAGAATGCTTCTTGGACTTTAGGGTGATAAGATTTACAGGACGTCCTAGCTATTGGGTCTTGCTAGGTAGGCCTTGGATCTTACGAACAGACTACCAAGTCGATATACCCACCGGTCGAGTGGTTCTAGGTAGAAGTGCTAATCAAGTAATAGTCGATGCTTACCCTGAGTCTCCTCAGAGTGAGAGATCTCCTTTATCCTGTACTGAATTAGAAACATCAGATGATCCATCTGGTAGTGAGACATCATCCAACGATGAATCTAAAGAGGGGTCCACTACAGAGGATATTTATCAGATAACTCTAAATGAGCCGATAGAGCCGCAAGATAGGATAAGAGACGTGGATGTGATTGAGTTGAACCTTGGCACGCCGAATGATTCGCGGCCAATTAAATTAGGTTCCATGCTTAGTTCAGCAGAAAGGGAGGACTATGTGTCCTTGATTCAAGAATTCCACGATATCTTTGCTTGGAGTTATGACGAGCTAAGAGGCAGTCCCCCTAGCCTGGCTATTCATACTATTCCTGTAAAAGAAGGCAGTCATCTTGTGCGTCAAAAAGTAAGGCGTATGCCTTTTGAATTGAGGGACGGGCTGTTTGAGGAGTTATGACGAGCTAAGAGGCATTCCCCCCAACCTGGCTATTCATACTATTCCTGTAAAAGAAGACAGTCATCTTGTGCGTCAGAAAGTAAGGTGTATGCCTTTTGAATTGAGGGATGGGCTGTTTGAGGAGTTACAAAATTTAGGGAAAGCTAGTTTAATCTTCCCTGTACATCACACAGAATGGTGTTCGTCAGTTGTCATCACGAAGAAGAAAAACAACCAGATCCGACTATATGTAGATTTTAGAGAGCTGAATAAGCAGACAGTTAAGGATTACTACCCGTTGCCATTTATTGACCAGATTTTGGATCAATTAGTGGGTAGGGAAATATATTCGTTTATGGATTGCTTTTCGGGTTATAACTAGATGGAAATTGCAGAAGAGGACAAGTTGAAAACGACTTTCATTACTGTCTTTGGTACTTTTGCGTACCATGTGATGGCCTTTGGTTTGTGCAATGTACCTGGATCATGGCAAGAACAGTAGAAAAGACCTTTGGTGACATCTCCCCAGATGAGTTGAAAGTATTTATCGATGACCTGGGGGCAGCCACTGTAAGGAAAAGGATGTTGATTATCTTAAGAAAGTGCTTTGAGCACTGCAAACGATTTTGTATCGCTCTTAACCCACGGAAGTGTGTCTTTGGAGTGCCTTATGGGCTATTGCTAGGCCATGTGGTCAGCTCAGTAGGGATCGCAAACTGACCCTAAAAAGATCAAGGTTATAGTCGCTATGAGTCCACCACGCACTCCAAAAGAGGTACATAGCTTTCTGTCATCGATAGGGTACTATTAGAGGTTTATAAATGTCTTGGCAGAAAGGACGTTGCAATTAACAAACTTATTATCCTTTAGCTGTCTATTTGTATGGAGCGACCCTTGTAAGGTAGCTTTCGAGGATGTGAAATAGGAGCTAGTAAAAGCATCAGTTTTAAAAGCACCTAAAAGAGACAATGTATTTTACATATTTTTAGCAGCCACCATGCATAGTATCAGCTGGTGTTTAGCCCAAATATGGGAGGAAAAGTGGTATCCTACATGGATAAGTTTTGTCTTGCGATGGTCTTTGCGACTAAAAAATTCAAGCACTACATCCTCTATGAGAAGGTAGTTTTCTATACAAAGGCGGAAGGGCTTAGATTGCTTATGAACAAGCTACAACCGCCTGATCGTCTCGCAAAGTGGTTAATCACTTTGCAGGAGTTTGATTATGAGATTAAGAGTAAGCCACCGAGGTTGCACAGGATTGTGGAATGCCTTGTGGATTTCGGGGAGCCGAAAGAGACTTTGGTTGAAGGAAGTGATATTGAAGAAATGCTTAAAATTGATACAGCTTCTATCCCATCTTGGTATGCTGCTATCACACATCTGGTTTATCAAAATTTGAAAAGAGGAAAATCAGACAACAGGTTTTGAAGTTTTCCTTGATTGCAGGAACACTATATCGGCAGGGTGTTGATAATATCTATCGCCGATGTGTGATGCCTAATGAGGTTCCTTTCATCTTGGAAGAGTGCCATGACTCTGCATGTGGAGGGCACTTCGCGGGACGGTTGACGACGGAGAAAGATTTAAGAGCTGGATATTGGTGCCCGTCCATCTTCCAAGATTCCTTTGAGTACGTTAAGAGATGTGATACCTATCAAAGACATGATAGCAGAGAGAATAGGAAATGCCCACTTACGCCTATCATGGCTATCCTTCCATTTGAGAAGTGGGGCATTGACTTTGTGGGTCCTATCACCCCGTCGTGTACTACTTAGAAGAGGTACATTATAGTAGCAACTGATTATTTTACAAAATGATCAAAAGCGCGGGCGATGAGGCAGAACAATGCAAAAGAGACTGCAAGTTTCCTTTTAGAGTAGATTATCTGCCGTTTCGGTCCCGAAGGAACTAATGTCGGACCGTGGAACCCACTTTTTGAATAAAGTGATCAAAAGCCTGACCGAAGCTTGGAAAATCAAGCACAACAAAACGACCCCTTATAATCCCTAAGCCAACGGGCAAGTCAAAAGCACTAATAAGCAGCTTGTGGGTATCTTGTCTAAAATAGTATCTGAGAAGAAACGAGACTGGGACAGGAAGTTGTATGTGGTAGTATGGGCGTACAATACAACGTTCAAGCGAGCTACCGGCCATACTCCATTTAAATTAGTTTTTGGGGAAGAGTGTGTTACCCCTTGAAATCGAGTTGCCAACCATACGGTTTGCAATTAACCACTCTTTGGGAGATGAAGATGCACTCTTTGAACGTTTCACGACCATAGCCCACCTGGATGAGCTGAAATTGCAGAGCTTATTACACCAGGAGGTAGCTAAACATCGGATGAAGTAGTTGCACGACCTTAAAGCAAAGAAGTATACCTTTAAAAAAGGGCAATTAGTTATGTACTACGATGCGCGTAGGGAGCTGTTTCCAGGGAAGCTAGAACGTAGATGGGATGGCCCTTACAAGATTGTTAGGATAGGAAAAAATAGGTCTACGGCTCTACTAGCTGATCTGCAAAGGGAGTAGAATTTAAAAATAAGGTTAATCTTAATAAGATTAAACCTTATTATTTCTAAGTATGCTAACACAGAGAAATGCATTGTAGGTTCATGTTGGGGCTGATTTGAGACTTGCAAAAGAGCTTAAAGCTGGTTGATGGGGCGGTCAATTCCTTATTTGGAGCACCCATATCTGGAGTAGAGATACCATCAAGGAAAACTTATCTGGTGGAGCAAAGGATACAAAGTGATTGAGCAAGAAGATGAAACCTTTGTGTGGGAGATCAAAGTCTTCTACCATCACTGCGTACGAATGTTGACAAGTATGCCTGTTGAGTTTAATGAAGAAGGTGGGATGGAGCCGTCAGTTCATCCTCTAAGTATGCTAAATTTTGACTATCATAATTACGAATAGAGGAGTTCGTGATGGCAGGCTATGTAAACCCATTGTGGACATACACATTATATTTTGACGGAACATTCAGGGGCCCTAATAAGAAAGAGAGTGTTGGAGTAGTAATTTGAGATCCCTGACGTAGAGTCACGATGAAGTTAGCTGCTTATCTCGGGGTAGGATTCACTAACAACATGGCAGATTATAAAGCCTTGATTATGGGATTGCATATTGCCAAGCACGGTGGTATTCGGCAATTGTTAGTAAAAGGGGATTCCCAGTTGATCTGGAATCAGCTAAATGGGACTAGATGCATGCGCACTTGAGAGAGCACCTGTCATTGAGCATGCACATTTCTTGCACACACCATTTGGGATGTTCATCACAAAGTTAGGAACCTCTGGTTGAGAGGATAAGGTGGTTGGGAGAGTTCCAGGGTCGTGAAGGATGCCACCAATTGTGAGAAGGGATGTTCTTATCTGGTCAACATCTTGAAGACCATCATTTTTTAGAGTAATTGTGAGATTTTGGATGGGTGGAGCGGAGTATGTCATATATTTTTTATGAGAGTTGAGAGTTGAGAGGTGAGGATAAGGAATTTTTAACTAATTAAGGAATTTTGTTTACATTTTGCATGATGCACTAGCACATCTAGATAGACTAGGCATAACTTCTTCAGTGCATTCATAATTTTTGTGTGGAACATTGATTTATTGGTTGCATATAATGGATCCAACACTGCATATTTTTTCAAATCATGAATGATTGGGCACGGAGTTCATTTCAAAAAAACCATATTCCGACTAGGACACATTGCATAAAAAAACAAGTTCATATCCAAAGAATGCTTATTTTGAAGACTCGAGGATCAAAGGAAAAGATCGTACGTTTAACATCGTCAACGAGTATTTCTTGAAGGACAAGAGGACATGTGTGGTGAAAATATATGCAATTACAAGAACAATAGACCAAGGAAGGGAATAAGTCGTCCAAAAATTAAAAATGGAGAAAAAATATGTGATTTATAAAAATCAGTATTTTTGCCCAATTTTGATAGATTTTTGTAATTCTACCTGCACTGTCTTGTCGACCAAATAATTCCGATCGTTTTGAGTACCCGAACAACTATATTCGGAGTTCAAATGATGAAGTTATGATCCAAACAAGTTGCAAACAGGCATAGAGCAGAAAAAACGAAAATAGTGAAAAGCAGTAGAAAAGCAAAAGCTAAAAGCTGAAAGCAAAAAGCCTAATGTGTGTGAGTGTGGATAGAAAACTATATAAGGAGAGGAGATTGAAGAGTGAGGGGCCTTCCCCCTTGCTTACAATTGTATTATGTGAGAGAGGAGAGTGGAGGGTCGCATGCTACAGTGACTCTTGTCATGCCAATTCGAAAGTTGGAGCTTTTGGGTGTCAAAGCGCAGAGCATCGGCTCAAGGTTGTTAAGGTACGAGAATATATTTCTCTTGGTTTGTTTTCGAATTATTGATATTTCCATTGTGTAATTGTGTGATGCTCTACCTGTATATGGGTTTTAATTTTTTTGTGAGCTATAAGAGGCATTGTTTTTAGTCTTGTTTTGTGGTGTTTTATCAAATATCTGAATTTTTCAAATTGAGTTGTGCATTCGACAAAGTCAATTACCCCAACCAGCACTCCTTAACGTTTCGTTATCGGGTTGTGAGTGAGGCTTGCTCTCGATCACCGCTCGCGTAACATCTCTTTTTTGGTGTCCCCGCTGAGGAGTGCCGAAATTGACATTGTTGTTATTTTGAATGTGAGTTTGTTTTGATTTCTTGTGATTGTTGAAAATGGTTGATAATTTTCCTGAGTTCCATGGTATTCATATTGAAGATCCCGAAAGATTTTTAGAAAAAATAGAGCTGTGTTGTTTGATAGAGAGAGTGACTAATCTTGAGGATAAACTCAAGATTTTTAGATATCAATTATAGGGAGAAGCACAAAATTGGTTGCTTGACTTTGAGAGAAGCCTGTAATCTAAGAGACAAAATTTGGACTATGAGACTATTAAAACTGCATTTCTATCTAGGTTTAAAAAAAGAGAAAGTCAAAGTGACATATGGGAAAAAATAGAAACTTGTGTTCAAAGAGATAGCCCCTGTTATGTTGAAGATAATGTATTTTGTAAACGGGTTGAAATTAGAAGATTGGAGAGTGAAATTAGAGGTAAAAAACCCTAAGACTTTTGAGGAAGCGGTGAAGATAGCTCAATATCAAGAGAGGAAGACCAAAAGAAAAAAAGAGTTAGGGTTTGATGAACCAAGGGAAAAGTTGAGTTCAAGGCAAGTTGAGAGAAAAGTTTTTGAGGAGCAAAGAGTTAGTTATGTCTATCCTGAGAGAGGTATACTATATTCTCTATTTAGGAGAGATGAGTTGACTTGTGAGAAATCAATTGAAGTATGTGAGGAGAAACTCCCTAGGGTGGTTGAGAATAAAAATACTTGTTTGACTGATTGGAGTGAAAAGTCTAGGTGTGAATAGATACCCATGCGGATACTTCTAGTTCAGTGATTAGTGATTTAACTAAAGAAGAGGGATCGACTAATGATACTTTGGAGCTTGAGGACTATAGCGATGAGCTAGAGATGGATCTGATTTGTAAAGAAGAAAATGAGAGACCAGATTGTTTTAAGGACCAAGAGTTTTCATGTTCTTTGGGAGAAGATGAGAGTCAAGAAAGTTTTGATATTTTTGATGAGGGAAGGTGTGAAGAAGTTTTTATAGTCATGGCAGTGTTGCAGAGAGTAAAGACAATTTAGAGAGTGAGCTCTTGTCATGCTAATTTGAAAGTCGAAGACTTTGGATATCAAAGCGTCGAGCATCGGATCAAGGTTGTTAAGGTATGAGAATATATTTCTCTTGGTTTGTTTTTGAATTATTTGTATTTCCATTGTGTGATTGTGTGATGCTCTACTCGTATACGGGTTTTAAATTTTTTATGAGCTATAAGAGGCATTGTTTTAGTCTTGTTTTGTGGTGTTTTATCAAATATCTAAATTTTTCAAATTGAGGTGTGCATTTGACAAAGTCAATTACCCCAACCGGCACTCCTTAATGTCTTGTTATCGGGTTGTGAGTGAGGCTTACCCTCCATCACTGCTCGCGTAACAGCGTCTCGCTGAAAAAGAAGAAAGTAAGGAAGGTTGGAGCGAAAATAAAAGTGAGCGTCAGAAAAGGATTAAGTGTCGCCTCGGAAGGGCTTGGTAGAGTCTTGGGTATCGAAAGAGGACCCGAGGCCAATGCCATGTTCTCCTTCGGTCACTACGCTCAGCTCTCTCCTTTTTACATGCCTCAATATGGGGGAATAAAAACCTAAAAGAAGAAATATACTAAAACAAAATACTTCTTGATCAGGCTATAGGAGCCCTCACCTAGTAGAAGCTTTTGGGGTGTGTTGTCCTTAGTTAGGTAGGTAGTTCATACCACCACTTAGGGCGACCTCTTTGATAGTTCTTTTTAGTTTAGCCGTGTTGGAGCAGTCGGTTAGTGACTAGCTTCGGACCTTCTATCAATTTATGCTAGGCCTACTCCTTGTGGATTTCATGCCTTGGTTTTGTCAGGGGTAGGGTGAGCATTGTGCTATGTTTTAATATGTATCTATTTTGTATCAGCTTGATGCTTCCTTTGGTTGTTTTGTGCAGATATTGTGGGATTCGATGGGCTGAGTCACCCTATCCCGTGGTGGCCAATGAGAGCAGAGTTTTGAGCCCCGAATGTGCCTAAATTTTGCCAAAAAATCCAAAATTTAGAGGAAAAATCTTCAACATCGAAGGCGACGACTGCAGCTAGGATGATTTTAAGCGTCCAGCAAAGGACGACTTTCAAAAGGTGCCCGAGCGACACTTGCAGATTTTCCATAATTTTTTCTACTGTTGCGCAGGATGCCGGGAGCTACCAGTCAGTGCGGGATGCTGAGATGGACGCGCAGGATTTTTCAGAGATCAAATCGGAGTCCGGACGCGAAAGTTGTTAGAAATTGGCCAAGAATGAAGAGGTAGACAAAAAAATTAAGGCTAAAGGGGCTACCCTTTGGGAGGGGGCACCCCCCCCCCCCCATTTTTTGCGTGGCGTGGTGGCAACATGTTGTCGCCCTGTTTAGAGCGCCGAAAAAAATGCCCCCCCTACAAATCGAAGAGACGGCTTCAACAGAAGCCATGCAACAGATCATAACCGGCAGATCCTCCATCTTTCCTGATCCTATCGCCACCCTTCGCGCTAGATATGGCTGACTGAATGAAGAGATCAGATTCTAGTATTTCTCTCTCCTCCCTCTCTCTCCTCTCTATGGGTTGTTCATGCGCACTATCTTGAAGGAGGAATTGGGAAGGAGATTAAAGGAAACGGTGATGGAGATTGATGGAGATGCTGAAGATTGATGTGCAGCATTGGATTGAGAGCAATGGAGGCTCCGTTCGCTGGTCATGTAGTCATTTAATGAGTCTTGGGTTCTATAGAAACACGATATGACTATTTTTATGAAGGAAATTAAGGGTTTTTGGTATTTTATGATGGTAATGATGTTCTTATTTGATGAAAATTTATTTGAGTGCTGGTTGTATCATGATTAATTATTTTTTATTTAAAAAATTACTTTTGCAATGATTTACATGCGCTATTTAATTCCCGCAAAACCCGAAATGCGGTCTTTAAGCGGTAAAATGATAGTTTTGTCGTTTCGGGTGGGTGAAATGTCTTCCTATGGGGGAAAAATGGAAAATAAATTGAATGTTAGTACGATGAAGTGATTGGAACAAGAAGAATAAAAAAATAGCATATTTTATTGACCAATAAATCAAGAAAATAGAAAAAAATAAGGGAAAAAATAGAAATACGCTTCACAAAAATAAGGAAAAATATAATGAGTATTTGTGGATGTATGGTAGTGGCAAAGCATAAGGTTTAGCCTCATTTTGCCCTATCTCCTTATCAAAGTTTGTAATTTATCACTTTACATACATCAAAACATGACGAAATGAACCTCAACACCTATGCAATGAAAGCAATACCTAAATGTAGGGGGTGGGATGTTTGAATAGTACGATTTGCATGCTGATTGTTGCTGATTTTTTGATGCATATCATGACATAGAGTTTGCTGTATTTTAATTAAGAGGATAGTAGCACAGGCGTTGTCTCGGTGCTATCCTTACATCGCTGCAAGGAGTTAGTGAATGAGCATTGGAAAGCTTGGTTGTGCACAACACGTTTTGATTGAAAATTATGTTTGAGCACTTTATGGTCATCCAATTTTGCATGTGCATGTCAACCATGGTATCAGAATATAAATGAGTGGATGCATAGCACCTGTTTTTGATGATGATGACCCACATTTGAGTGTGGAAAGGCAACGCAAGCCGTAGGATAGATGTTTGTTTCTTGGGGAATTATTTGGAAAGGACACATGGCATCTCCTGGAATAATTTCAAAATGAAAGAGTGGAGTTTGTTCGTTTGTTCTATATGTTGGGCAACGCATCAAGGGGCCAATCCCTGCGATGTAGGAGAGCTACAGTGGGGCTGCAGTGATTCCACCGAGAGGTTGCCTCCCATGTATGTGATTATCATGGCATTTATTGCCAATGTGTATGGGTTCTCCCTCTATGGAGTTTATAGAAAGGGAAACGTTGGACTACAAAACTAAAAACGCATAGATTAGGCTTTAGGACAGTTCTTCCTTTAGCAGCAGATAGATGCTCCTGGCCCGCGAGGCTGTTTAGGTGTGGTTGTCTGTTATGAGTGTGAGGTCTGGCTAGTGCTATAGCCAGTGCCGGCCCATTTGAGGTCCCTTCACCAAGGCTAATGTTAGGAGGTAATTGTAAGGGCTCCCCTAGACCACAATTGAAAAAGACATCTTCCACGAAAGCATAGTTAGCCAAGGAATCCACAAAGTGATTCCATTGTCAAGGAACTAATTGACAAGTCACCATCTCAAAGATATGCAACACATCCAAGATTGCACAATGGTACATCCGTAAGATGGAATCACACACACTATAGGTCCCATTTAGCTTATTGATTACTAATTGTGAGTCATCTTTAACCAATAATCAATGGATACCACCACATCAAGCTACATTCAGTCACATGATCAAGGCCTTGTATTCTACCATATTATTAGTAAAAAAGGGTCCTAAATAGTCTCCCATCTTCATGTGACAACCCTATGTCAGGGATCTCTAATGACCACACCAATGCTCACGTGTTTAGTGGGCCCTTTGGAAGCTCTGTAAAAAAATAAAGAGTATAAACCCAGCCTTCATTGATAGCCGATAATCAAAATCAAGCCAAGAGAGAGGATGTATAATAGGCACAATTTGTCCTTCCTCACTAAACTCGATAGGAATGCTAGTTAGAAGTCATTGACAATGGTGGAAGTAGACCTTAATTTTCCACATAAAGGATGTGTCTTCCCACTCAATAACCCGATACCCTTTGCTCCACCAGATCACTTGACCTTGATGGTAACATTGCTCAAAATATAGGTGCTCCATATAGGGAATGATGCATCCCATCTACTCGTCTTGGTACCTATTGCATGTTAAAGCTGAATCGTGAAGGACTTGCATAGGCACCAATCCCAACGTCAGTCCTTACACATAGCAAGGCTTTAGCTTATTAAAGTTAACGTTAGTCTTAAACTCTACCCCCTACAAATTTTCTAGAAGGGCCATAGAGCCATTCTTTCCTAAACATACAATCTTGTATGGTCCATCCCATTTGGGTTCTAATTTTCCCGGAAAGAGCTCCCGATGAGCATCATAATATAGCATTAACTAACATTTCGCAAATGTGTGCTTCTTAGCCCAAATATCATGAATGACTTTCATTCTCCTCTTCCCTACTTCTTGATGTAGTAAAGCCTACAAAACCAAATCTCATGAATATGTGCCAGAGAAGTATATTGTTCTCCTCTAATGCTTCTTCCTCTCCCAATTAATGATTGAGGGAAAAATGCACTGTGTGGAGCTGTATTTCTAATGGCAAAACACACTCCTCCCCATACATTTTCTTGAATGGGGTGTGGCATGTGGCTCTCTTGAATGTCCTGTTGTAAGCCCACACTGCCACATATAATTTCTTATCCTAGTCATGCTTGCTTTCCGATACTATCTTGGATAAGATTCCCACTAGTTGTTTATTTGTACTCTCAACTTGACCCTTTTCTTGAGGATTAGATGAGCTAGTCTTGTTGTGCTTAATCTTCAAAGCTTCAAGGCCACTATAACCTTGTTCAAGAAGTGTGTCCCTTGATCAGACACAATCTCTTTCGGTGGACTAAAATAGCAAACAATTTGCTCCATGATGAAACTAACTATCTTCTTAGCATTGTCCTTCACCATTGCTCGAGCTTTAGACCACTTTGTAAAGTAGTCTGCTGCTACAATAATATACCGCTTCCGCGTACTTGATGAAGGTTATATTGGTCCCACAAAATCAATATCCCATTTTTCAAAGGGTAACCTAACCAAAATGGGATTTAGAGGTCGCCTACAATTTTCCTTGGCATCATGTTTTTTTTAGACATCATAGTGCTTAACATAATTGAAAGCATCTTGGAAAATCGATGGCCACCAATACCCAGTACGGTGAGCTTTTTGAGCGGTAAGCTAGTCAGCAAAATGTCCCCCACATGCTGAATCATGGCACTCCTCAAGAATAAATGGTACCTCATTGGGTACTACACAAGGATGATAGATATCATCTACTCCTCTTCGATACAAGACACCCGCTATAATCAAAAAGTGTAATTCTTGATCTTTCTCTTTTTAGACTTTGATAAAGCAGCCCCAAATCCTCATGTATATAAATAATGCGTTATAGCCACATACTAGGAAGGGATGGAAGTTGTATCGATTTTAAATAGACCTTCAATATCACTTCCTTCAGTCAGAATTTCCTTTGGCTCCGTGAAATCCACAAGACATTCCACAATATCCTACAGCTTTGATGGCTTGCTCTTAATCTCATAATAAAACTCCTACAAAGTGATTAACCACTTTGCTAACCGATGAGGTGGCTGCAACTTTTTCAGCAACAATGTGAGTCCTTCTACCTTCATAAAGAATACTACCTTCTCATAGAGAATATAATGACTAAATTTCTTCATCGCAGAGACCATTCCAAGGCACAATTTCTCCATGTATGTATAATTGAGTTCAGATATCTCCAATTTTCTACTAGCAAGGACAATTGGATGATACCATTTCTCCTCCAAAATTTGAGCTAAACTGACTGCTGATACTATGCATTGTGATTGCTCAAAATATATAGAAAACTTCACCTATTTTGGGTGCTTTTAAGATTGGCGCTTTTGCTAATTCCTGCTTCACATCCTCAAAGGATATGGGACAGACTTCATTCCACTCAAACAAACAATTAAAATATAGGAGGTTCGTTAATGTCAATGCTCTTTCCACCAATGCATTGATAAATCTTTGATAATATCCCACTGATGCAAAAAGTTGTGCACCTCTTTTAGAGTACACGATGGGCTCATAGAGACTATAACCTTTGTCTTTTCAGGGTCTTTTAACTTCTCTGGGGAGATATTACCAAAGGTCTTATCAACTGTTTGTTGCCAAGACCTAGGCGCATTCCATAGACCAAAAGCCATTACATGATACACAAAGATACCAAAGACAATAATAAATGTCATTTTCAATTTGTATTCCTTCCCAATAGCCATCTAGTTATATCCAAAAAAGCAATCCATAAACCAATATATTTTCCTACCCACTGACTGTTCCAAATTTTGGTCAATGAATGGCAATGGGTAGTAATCCTTAACCGTTTGCTTATTAAGCTCTCTAATATCTACACAAAGCAAAATTTGATTGTTCTTCTTCTTCCTAATAACAACTGGTGAACACCACTCTGTGTGTTAAACCAAAAATATCAAATGAGCCTTTCGTAGCTTTGTCAATTCTTCGAATAGCCCGTCCCTTAATTTGAAAGGCATACACCTTACTTTTTGTCGCACAAGGCAGCTACCTTACTTCAAAGGAATCGTATGAAAAAACAGGCTGGGAAGAATGCCTCTTAGCTCATCATAACTCTAAGAAAAAATATCACGAAATTCTTGAATCAAGGACACATAGTCCTTGTTTTCTTCCGAACTGAGCATGGACCCTAATTTAATTGGCTGTGAATCATTCATCATACCAAGGTCAAGCTCAATTACATCTGCATCCCTTATCCTCTCTTGAGCCTCTATTGGCTCATTCAAAGTTACTTGGTAGATGACTTCTGTAGTGGACCCCTCATTAGATTCGTCACTTAATGACATCTCACTAGCAGATGGAGCATATAGAGTATCAAACTCTAACAAAGATAAAGGAACTCTCTCACTTTGAGGAGATTCAGGATAGGCATCTACTACTACACATCTAGCACCTCGACCAAAGATCAATTGACCAGTGGGTATATCAAGCTAATAGTATGCTTGTAAGAACCATGTTCTACCTAGCAATACTTGATAGCTAGGTCACCCTACAAACCTAATGATCCTAAAGTCCAAAATACATTTTACATTGGCAATGGTCACATGGAATTCAATAATGCAACCTTTGGGTTGTCTTAAACTGTCATCAGCCATTTGAAGGATCGTGGAGATATTTTTTTGATTTCTAATCCTAGTCTCTCCATCAATCCTGATCTCATAATGTTGATAGAGGATCATGTATCCACAATAGCATGGTGCACTAGTATTCCATCAACATATGTTGCTGCTCTCAAACAATGCTTTTCAACATGCTCAAACCAATCATCTCCTACTCGTGCTATTCCCAAGGGCTCAAATATATACCCATTGCGTAGAATCTTCTAAAATTCCTTGCACACTCCTAGAGACAACTTACTCAACTATAGAAGATTTACATCTAGCTTAACTTCACAAAGAGAACTCGCGAAATTGAATTCATGATAGTTAGCAAGAGCTCGCTTTTCTTATCAGACCATTCTCTCCTTTGGTCTTTGAACTAGCTTTGGTGCTTCTTTCTTGGCTTTTTCCTTCTTCTTTGGTGAATCCTTATCCTTCTTGGGGTCAGCTTTACCATCTATGACCATGAGAGATCCTCTTTCCATATTGGGATTAAGGACTTGCGTCCTCTTATCATCTTGCTTGGGTTTCCCTTGATAGGTTTTGCTTTGGCTTTTTCGACTTCTTTACCCTTTTGACCTCTTGTAATAACCGGTAGATTAGAAGCTTCAGTGCCATTGATGCAAACATCTTCTATAAAGCTAACTCCATTGCCACTAGGTAGTTCCTCTACCATAGCTTTCCCTCTTTGTAATATTTGTTTCAATCCTTCATCTTGCTAGAGATTATTCCCTTGCGCTCAATGATTAACTGGACTTGGCTCTTTACTTCCTTGTTGGAGAGAGCTAATCTTACTCCAATAGGTACTAGCCAAATGACTAGACTTCCCACATATATCATATTTAACATTTGGACAATTCCTAGGGAAATGTTGGCCATCACACCACTTACAATTGAATCTTGAGGGGCCACCCTCTTCAAAGAGTATACGCCCTATCAAATTCTACTGCTTCTTAAGAAAATTAACATCAACAACAATTTTTCTATATTGTTCGCTAACCATATCAATATAGTGCTTCAAGCACTTGACTCATAGCCGCCATCGTCTACCTGTCCTTCAATTGGCATAACCACTTGATTAGGGATTTACTATTGATTCCCTAGAACAATGGTAGGATTTATCATTGGGCTTCCAGCTCGTGGAGCCATTTGACTAGTCATATGCATGATCACACTAGGAGGAGCTTGCAACATGGGCACATTTGGAATTATTCTTCCTCTCCCATTATGAGGACTCATGGGCATCCCTTGACCTCCATTCATCAGTGCTAAAGTAATTTCCCCCCTAAACTCGGATCCTAGTTTGCCCTCGAGGCATAAGCCGCTTGTAATTGTGATTCTACCTCTTTTGCTCATGTAAAAGCCGTATCAATGTCGGCAAGAGAAACACTACTCAATTGCACTTGAATGTTAAAGTTTAGCCCATTCAAAAATTATTGCAACTGAAAAACAGAAGCTGGAATAGGAATATAGGTTTGCAACTTATGAAATACCTCCTTCAATTTCTTGGCATACCCATGGATATTTTCTTGAGGCTCTTAACATGTAACATTGAGGACATGTAGCCAATACTAACCTCCCCTTACAAGGGCAAACTCTCTTTGAAAATCCACAAATAATAAGTCAATTGTAGTTATGGTTCCAGCCTCTAGGCTGTGATACCACACTATAGCTTGTCCTTTCAAAATCATGTTGAAGAATATCATCAAGTGTCCTTCGTCTTGAATTCAACAGTTAAACATTAACTTTTGGAATTCATTGATGTGAAGTTTTGGATCTTCCTCTACTAACCCATTAAAAATGGATAGAGAGAACCCTAAGGCTAGCAAGGCATCCGTGCTGGGATTGCAATAGCTTACGTCACCATGGTAACAACTGGATTCGCTAAAGGAGTTTGAACAATCGGAGCTATCACTCCACTCGAAGTGGATGAAGCAATTGGAAGGGGGAAAGTACTACAACTTCCTCCCCCTAACGGACTATGCATCAAGCTAGGATTACTAAAGACCCCGCCCTTGTAAAGGATATTGGACCACTCCTTTGCGAAGAATATCTTTTAATTATTTTGGCCCGGCCGGCCACCGTCTAGTCCGTTCAGCTCTTTCTTGCTTTTGAAGCTCTGCTTGACAGTCTTGTGAGTCTATCTCACTGACTTTTGGCATACACTAATGGATTAGTCCCTATTGATCTATATTTGAAAACTTCCACTTATTAGCAGATCTTAGAAAATGCACCACTTGTCGGGACCACCCTCTCAGCCTTGCGACCAGGAGTGTCTAAGGGACACATTGTCCTAACTTCTATCGTGAGTTTCGTGTTTGTTTTAAATTGCAGTCCAATGGTTAAGCCTTTCTCACACTCCTCAGAGGGAGTCCCTACACATATATCAATGTAAAAATACCTCGTAAGTAGAGACAGAAGGAGGCACCCCTCGCTGGCTGAATGATGTGGTCCCACTGCAGCTCTCCTACACCTCGGGGATTGGCCCCTTGATGCACCGCTAACACAAATAGCACGTACGTCACAAACTCCACTCTTGATTTTAAACATTCTAGGAGATATAGATATTTTCCTCACTGAATAGTCCCCAAAGAAACCGATCATTTAAACCTATAGCTTAGATATCTCACAACTCAATGTAGATCATATGTATAAATACGATTGTAATGCATCCAGGAATGACACATAGAGTTGCGTGCAATGTGATTGTGTATGAACCATGGTGCTCAATCATTTTATGATCTAGAAATTAGCATTTTGAGGTGCAAAGACATTTCTTTCAATGATTTCAACCTACACATAATGTTGCATTGCTAAGGGTCAACACCAAGCCTTTTCGTGTTGCTAGACCCTCTTAAACTTAAATTATATATGTCACATATGATATGCACAACAAATGGATCAAAATTTTGAATGTTATCAGTGACTAATCATCCTCAAAAACCCTCCTTCTTTGTACCATTTAGGTTATGCATGGGGGGTTGATAGGTGTAGGAGATATTTTTCATGTGTTTTTCTTGTAAAAGCGGTAAAAACTATACTTTAACATAGAGACAAGGTTGAACTGAGTCTTTTCCCTCATGCTTTATTCTTGCCATACATCCACAAACAGAAAGCATATTTTCTCTCAATTTTCTAATGCAAAGACCTAAAATTTTCCAATTTTCTACTATTTTTCTTTATTTATTTAGATAAAAATTCAAATATTTCTAATTTATGGATTGGGACTGATCACCATCATTGAGAATTGATTTATATTCATTTCTAATCCACATGAACCCCAAAATCACAACAAAATCCCCAAATTTTATCATTTCTATGAAAATTACATGATTGCGAGTTGTGTGTTTTGATATAAATCATTTTACAACTAAATTTTGTAGTTTTCTTCATGATTTTTTATGGATTTCAGCATTATCAATCAAAGGCAACCATTTCCAAAGAGTTTCATTAAACATCTATGAGAGCGAAATTTAGGTCCCGGGAAGTGCTTAAAAATAGCTAAAAATTATGAATATCAAGGGAAAAATATTCACCGTCAAAGGCGGCGGCTCGATCTAGGACGATTTTAAGCGTCAAAGTGCTTTAAAGGCGCCCGAGCGACACTTGTTGATTTTTCATAATTTTTCAGACAGTCGTGTGGGTTGACACGAGCTACTGGCCAATGCGGGATGCTAAGCGAGACGCCCAGGATTTTTCAGAGCTCAATTCGGAGTCCGGACGGGAAAATGG
Organism: Lygodium microphyllum; assembly: GCF_053477565.2. Classification (NCBI taxonomy): domain Eukaryota; kingdom Viridiplantae; phylum Streptophyta; class Polypodiopsida; order Schizaeales; family Lygodiaceae; genus Lygodium; species Lygodium microphyllum. Next base: position 94,798,037 of record NC_141152.1, on the reverse strand, counting down.
CCAAGAAACCGGGCAAGATTTGAAAAGGTGGACCAAACTTTGGTCAAGTGGTCATGACCTTTGCGGAGTTGGGGCATTTGATGCCACTTAACATTTTAGGAAAAAAAAATCGTGAAGAGATGGAGGAGCACGACGTCTGCAAGCGGCCGAAAATTGCGCCTTCTTGATGGATGAGGGTGATCCCTGCCTGCAAACAACCTACCCATTTGATCATGGGGCTTGCCTACATTCTCCCTGCTGATCATATCGCCGCCCTTCGGCCGTCGAATGATGCCCTCTTTGAAGATATCTGATTTCAGTCTTTCTCTCTCCTCCCTCTCTCTCTTCTAAAGGCAAGTTCACGTGGGAAGAAGAAGGAAGAAGAAAGAATGATGGAGGCTTGTCCGGCATGGATCGGATTGCTCTACGGGTTGGAAATGGTGATTTGTGATTGTGGTGGACATGAAGTGCTGCTGATTTCCAAATTTGCAGCCATGGACACGAAACCCGAGACACGCAAATAAGCGGTAATTCAAATTTTTCAAAGGAAATTTGAGATTTCATGGCTTTTGATTGATAAAATGTTGTTCATGTGGGCTAAAAATTGTTCATGTTGTTGTTTTCCATGAGTATTTGCTTATCATAATCAGAAAATCAGAAAAATATGCATCTTGTGGTTCAAAATAATACACTAAAACACGTAAAATATGGAAAATCAAGGGAAAATGATGTTTTTTGGAATAAAAATGGAAAAATGAATAGGAACACCAACTAAACTTTCATTTTTTCTGCAAGAAGGTACTAAGGGCCACAGCCCATAACCTATTTTGAATTTTCAGTAATAAAATAATGCAAAAAATAAGGAAAAATAGAGAAAAACCCTAAAAAATAGGGGAAAAATGCATTTTGGGTGCGGAAAATTAATGATAAATAAGAGCAATGTTTGTGAATGTTTGTGGGGACTGAAGCATGAGGATTTGCCTCAGTTCATCCCCACCTTCTTGTTCTAGTGTGGTTTTTCCTGCTTTTTATACATAAAATGATGGCAAAATGCCCTATAAATCCATACAACAATGCAACATTTGATCGATGGAAGGGTAGGGTAGTTGAAATATGTCTAAATGCCATATGAGATGATGGAAAAGTTGCTGATTTCTATGCATAGCATTTAGGACGGATAATAATTATAAAATAAGAGCCTAGTAGCACGAGGGTTCCCTTGGTGCTAGGTTTGTGCAACGAAGCAAGATCGGTAGTTGAAAGTCATTAAAAGGATGTTTTCCACATGTGCACAATATTGATTTCATAACTGTTTGAGCACTTGGCATCCACAATATGCATAAATCATGGAAATATTTAAAGGTATCAGAAATCCTGGATGCGCAGCAATTGTTTTCATTAGGACATTGACCCACGTTGAGTGAGAGACAGGACACCCTAAGCCATAGGCTAGTCGTGGGGTCTAAGGGAAAGAGAAGTAAGGACAATGGTACATTTCTGTATATGATTAAATGGTACCTTGAGTGGATTTTGTGCGATATGTTTATATGTTGAGCGACGCATCGAGGGGCCAATCCCCAAGGTGTAGGAGAGTCGCAGAGGGTTGACGGCATTCAGTCGTAGGAGGAACCCCATGTGTATGTGATTCGAGCCTTTCGGCTATGTGTAAGGGACTCCCTCTGAGGAGTAATATTGGATTAGGATCAGTTGGACTACAACGTATTATAAACGCAATGTTTAGGAAGGCAGAGATTTTGATAGACGCTCCTGGCCGCGAGGCTGAGGGGTTGTCTTGTGTGTAGTGACGAGGCCCGGCTAGTGCATGAGCCAGTGCCGGCCCGTTTTTAGGTCCATCAATCTATCATAAAACAAATGAATCTATTACTTACATATAGATTCATGCTTTTGGAGATGCGTATTTCATAGTTGGGAGGCCGTTGACGCTCATTCTTGGCTGCTGTTGCTCTCTCACAGCCCGATCTATGATCTCCTTTTTTGCAAAACCATCATTTCATCAAAAACGTCCATCTCTGTCCATCCCCCTCTCTTTTTCATTGATCCATAAGAACAATCCAGAAGAGGAGAGAGAAAAACTAAAAACAAATCTATTTGTTTAATGCATCAAATTCAATGATTTCTGGAGTGATGACGGGAAAAAAAATTCAGGATCTTGTGCTCGAGAGCATTCCTCTTGATTCCCATGATCAGAAAAACTCATTTTTTGGCCATGAAAGGATGCGCTGAAAAAATGGCACCCCCTCCTCCCCAAAAACGTTTTTTTGTGTTTATAGCCCTGTTAATCAAGTCATTAAGGCTTAACATTAAAATATCTAGTTTAATCCTCAAGTTTTCACACTTTAAGCAAGTGAATTTTTTGCTTTCAAACGGGCAAACAAGCTTAGATTTGAGATCCGTCTAGACCGCTAGCTTCGTGGCATCAAAATCTATGAAGTTAGCATCCACCACACACTTTTTGGCTCTTGGATCATGTAGCTACTTCATAACACAAAACCTTGTGGAGATTAAATGGAGGGTCAAATGGACTTCGATTGACGAACCGAGACTTGCGTTGGGTTTGTGACATCGAACTCCATCCAGGAAAACTCCAACTCGTCAATCTACAATCATTTCATTTTGCATGAAAATTTGGTTTTTTACGGCCTCCCAGCTCTTTTTGGTTTCAAATCCGCTCTCAATCAACCTTCATGCTACTAAAATCCCTCAACATTTGAGAAAAGCACTAGATCACCATCAAGGTGTTGTGTAAAATAAAGCATGCATAGAAGATAATACACCATAGGAAGGTTCATTGTTTCAAATGATTGCCAAAAAACTTGCTAGTTCAACTTGATAATTGTGGATTAAAAAAGAAAAATCACTATTTCATTGCATATTTATCATTGCTTGTTGCACAAGGAACATTTAAGATGATCCACCTTGGGTTTCTCATGGTCGGTTGTGCACATGAAGACATTGATGCAATGTTTAATAAATTTTCAAAGAAGCTAAGGACGAGCATGACCTTCACTTTTTCTCATCTTATGTAGCATTTTCAATCATGCCAGATGACAAGTCCTACACCTTATTCACACGTGCCGTACTTTTAGAGATAGATTGAGGGATACTTGTGTGATTCCAAAGATACACTTGTTGGTCACTCAAAACCTCTTCAATTTCAGTTTTGTATGCAAGGAGATATATCTGGCATGCAGTACAATATGCATCCAAAGTCCCCATACTAGTTACCAAGAGAAGGTGGCATTAAATTATGCAAGTTAGACTTTGCAAGAAAGCCTACTCTTCCAAAGGGTGTTCCAATGTTACTGCTCATGTTTGAGTACATTAAGGATCATCAAGAAGTAGTAAGTGGAGTTAAAGATTATATGAACTATTGAAAAAGATGGTCAAATGTATACAAACATGAAACAGAGTTCACAAAGTTATAACATTAGTGCTTGATTATTGGAAACATATGATCTATGGTCTTTAAAATCCAAATGTCCAAGAAGATATATTTTTCAAAGATTTTTAGCCAAGAACACAAAGCAATGTAGCCAACATAGATGTAGATATTGTAGATGACTTTATTGGATTAGAAGAGTTGAATGAGCACTATTGTGATCCTCTTAGCAAACAACCCAAACATGCATTTGAACCAATGCTCGATGTTAAAAAAGATGACTTTGTGCTTGTTAGACCTTCAGATCCAGTATATCCAATATGGCATGGTGTTGCACAAAGTGAGGTGGATACAAATAGAAACTCCAAAAACTTCAACAAGGTATGTATACAATATTGGGTACCAGTTTGTAGTCGTCAAAATGTAACAAATCCATAGGTGTATCTTATTTGTTAGGATAAATATTGAATATGAAACAAAAAATATCTTGAATGATGGGAAACAATAGATAGCATTGTCTTCTCTTGGATAGAGAAAGGTGCAAAATCTTCCAAAAATTTTGAAATTCCCCCAAAGTTTGTATTGAAGGCCAAACAAAGTCTACAAGAATTCAACGCAACTGAAGATTTTCCTTCAAGATTTTCAAGGTTATTAAAACTAAGGTGTTTATGAAAACCACCTTTTTGAGTTTTTTTCAATCTCTTGGAAATAACCATAAGCAATAATATGTTCAATTTCACCAAGTTTCAAATTAATGAAATTCCCAAAATTCACAAAATCCTTTTGATTTGAAATTTCCATATTGATGGAAAATTTCCAATTTTCCAAATATGGAGTTAAATCCCAGTTCTATTTTTTAGCAAAGCCTCATATTCATCCTTGCACTAATTCTCATCCTTGATTGCTTTTGCAAAGGATGTAGGCTCTTTGTATTTCTACACTTTTGTCATGTATGCATAATGTTGCAGTGAGTATCCACTATAGTAAGCCTATTTAGAGGCTTCCTTTCTCTCTATGATCTCCGCAAACTAAGCTAAACAAGATTCCACTCTCATTAGTTAGTATATATATCTACTTAACTCAAGGTGTAACCCCTGTAGGTATGCCAAACTCACTCTTTAGACTCTCACTAGAGTCATATACTAAAATCAATGGACCTATAACAACACCAAAAACTTTCTCTTTTCCTATATCTCTCCCCCTCACTGACATATCCATGTCAATGGATGGATACCCATGGCTCTGTAGCCTTCCTGTTTAAGGACTTACACTACTAGATGGATCTTTAGTAGGTCCACTGGTAGAAATAGTGCCCTGCTATCCATTTTTAGCATACATGCCATGTGAAAGAGTATCATCTACTATAACCTATGTAGCACCATACCAAGATGCTAACTCACTTCACTGCTTTAGGGTCAATTTTCTTCCATTTGTCATGTAGAACATGGACATAGGCTATACTACCAAATACTTCCAAATGTTGGATGTGCAACTTATAGCCATAGAGCTACTCATAAGGTATCTTTTCATGTATTCTTGTTGTAGTGTTCTATTCATGACATAGATAGTTGTAAGTGCCACTTCAGCTGCCTAATAAGACAAAGGCATATCCTTCTCATTCAACATGGCCTTGGTTGCCTTCATAATTACCGTATTCTTTCTTTCAGACACTCCATTCTGCAGAGGAGTATAGCTGCAAGTCAACTACCTCCTGCTGATCCCATGCTTTGCTAAGTATATGTCAAACTCTTTTGACACATACTCTCCACCATCATCAAACCGTAAGCATGAGACATAATAGTTAAGCTCTTTTTTTGCATGAGCTTTAATATCCATAAATTTTTCCAAAACCTCATCCTTATGCTTTAGGATATGTATCCATGTGTACTTTCTATAGTCATCTATAAAGGTCACATAGTATCTAGATCCATCGAGGGATACATTATGAGTCTTTCCCACACATTTGAGTGCACAAGCTGTAAAGGCCTATTGTCATTCCATGTATTCTTGACAAATGGAAACCTAGCTTGTTTCCGAAATTGACATGGTGTAAGAGTATAATGTCCCAAAATAGCATACTTAAACCTTGGTAGCCCTATAACAAGCTCTTTATGTTGCATATTTTTCAGCTTTTGGACATTTATATGTCTGATCCATTTATGCCATATATCAATATCTTGAATACTTGCCCCATCATGAGCAAACATAGCAGCATTCAACTCATGTATGTTTTCATCCAATGTAAATATCCTACCATGTCTCTATCCTTTAGCAACCAACTTACATGCCATATTCTTCTATAAAGAAACCATCTCTATAAAATCATACCTACATATTCTACTCAACCATCTGACCAACAGATAATAGATTCTTGGTTATTGATGGAACATGCAAGAAATCATGTAATTTCTTTTTTCTTCCATCAGGCATAACCAAAGGAACAATCTCTGTGCATATTATACCATGCTAAGAATCATCTCCAATACTATATACATAGACATTAGCACCGGTTTTCAACTCATCAAACCACTCACCATGTGGTGTCATGTGGTTTGAGGCACCACAATCTATATTCCAGATGTCATCAAACTTTTCTACTTGCCCTTGTTCCGTACATGAGTCATAGGAAATAGTCTTTCACCAATCTCAAGCTCTCCATGATTAGATGATGCATAGTGACCTTCTTGTCTAACCTTATGATCAACCTGTTTCGTCCAGCACTCTTTTGCAATGTGGCCATGCTTGAAATAGTAATGGAAATTTTTATCCTTGTTTGTTGCACTTTCATGAGTAGAATGAGTACGTCGGGATCCTTTGTCCCTAGAGATTGAAATCTCCGCCTTGTGCAAGGAGTATTCACCACCTCTACCAACAAGTCCCTGCTGACTCTACCCATGCTGAGATGCATGCTACTAGGTTCCCCTACCATGGCTGGAACCTTTGCCACGAAAACTACATCATTTCTCATTAGAGTAAAAAGTTACATCTCTATTTTTAGAGCTACTTGAGCTCGTAGACAAATCCAATTTTACTTCTTCATGGATAAGCAAGGATACCAATTCATTAAAGTTAGGCATTTCAACCCTGACTTAGAGTGACATACCAAAGGACTTGTATTCTTTCCCTAGACCATTTAGGGTCATAGCCACCATATCCTCATCATCTACCTCAACTCCTACAAGATCTAATTGATCTGCAATAATTTTTACTTTAGTCACATAGTCTTGAATGGACTATCCTTTCCTATCCATTGTGTTAAACTTTGACTTCAGTTGTATTTTTCTAGAACTAGTAGCCAATGCAGTACCCTTTGAGCTCTCTCAATCCATGCATGAGCAGCCTTAAGCTAATTATCAATAGAGTGAGTCTTTTCAAGAATCTTAGCATCAATTCACACGTGGGTTACCAAGTCCCCATAGTCCTTTCCAATGAGGAAGTTCTCCATTCTAAACATCCAAATAGCATAGTTGCTGTCTAATTTTTCACCCGCTATTTGAGTTATGTTATTAGTCCTTTCAGCATTTTCCATCTTTGCAACTCTATGTATACAATGATGTATGAATTAGACATTGCTTGACTCCCTATAAACCAAGTTGTGTATGATAGTTTCAATCCAAACACCTCTAATAGTAAATCTCTACAATAACTAGTGTGTTTCCACTCACAAACATGTCAAAATATCTCCAATCATGTTATAAAACTTCTAGATGCAATAGCAATTTTCAAAGTTGGTAACATTTACACCATACAGTTCATGTAGATAACTTTCAAAAACTTATGATAGAAAACAATCTATAAGCAACCAACAATAAATTTTCTGTGCAAAATTGAAGTATTTTCAACTCAAAACAGCCCAAAAACATATATGATATGTATCATAACCCTCGAGGTTCAATGCATGTACATATAAGCATCAATGATGGTTCATATGACCAGTAGCAATGCTAGACATAATGGGATGTAGATAACCAACCCACTATATAACCAACAATAAAATTAGTCTAGATTTGAGAATTCAATGCTCATTGTAGCTCATAAACCATTTGAGATTCATGTAGCAAGTTCTAGGTATCAGTAGACCACAACCACACAAGCTTCAAACTTCCAAGCATTCACTATCATATATTTAGGATATTTTTTAGCCTATTAATACTTCCCAAATATGAGTATTAAACTTAACCAATGTCAGTTCCAAGCTTATATTAGTGATTTTACATCATTTGCCAATCATCCATGATGTTTTGGTGTGACAAATCCAAGCATTTGATGGCTGAAAATTCTATGTTTCATGGCTAGAAATTTTGTGGTTTTCAACATCAGTAAACACACACATTTTTCTAGATCTTTCCATGTTGGTTTCCTTATCATCATGTCAAGGTTAATGATCATCATCAATAGTCAAATAATGCTCCAAAAAATGCTTTAAGTTCCCACAATGATTGTAGGCCAAGTAGATGAATGATCCTCTCTAGATTTGTTGTCATAAATAGCCCAAAAATGGGTGCAACCACTCTAGTATAGCTATAGTTTCCAATGTCCTGTAGATCCACTTCACTCTTTTCTCTTAAGGCTCTAGCTCCCACAATGCCAATGCCGCCACCAAGCCTTCACACTTCAAGCTTTGATACCATGTTTAAGTTTAGAGAGAGAGAGAGAGATAGACATAGGGGCAAACGTAGAGAGAAGTGTACTTTCTTCTTCTTTTCATTATTCCATCACACACTAACTGACCAGCTCAATACATGAACTAGGTCTAAGAGTGAACAAAGAAACTAACTACTAACTAACTATGGTTAAGTCAAATATCAACTTATTGAAGACACATACACATGATGGACAACTACACACATAGATGTCATGTCGACTAGTAGTAGGCTCATGTAAGTTAGCTATGAATATATGTGTGCATTACGTGAGTTCAAAATAAGGTATTTTTAAATTACTATTTTTATACATTTTTTACATACAAAAGGGTGTAATATAAAGGGGTTATTTACAGATTGAATAGAAAAGGGTAATATTTTATTCACGAATGATTCACAGATAAGGATATTTATAAATAGGCCTTGAATGCACGTGATGTAGAGGATATTCATATAGTAACTTCCCCGAGGTAGTAGGTGGGTAGGTGAGCTTGACTCTCTCAACAATTGAGTGGACCACAAGAGTCTCCTAGTCACGATTTTGCTGATAGACCTTGGAGTGGTAGATTGAGGTCACATGTTACTCCACCAAGTACATCATAGATGTCAAGAAAATATTAAGAGAAGGTTGCGGACTTATCTATCATGACAGGTGTATCATCAAGTTTCTCTCATGTTGATGCTGATTTAGATGGCTCTAAGAATAGCTTGGATGAGGAGTTTGGGATTCCATCTTTTAAAACACCTAGTATGCAAAAGGCACAAGAGGATGCTAAGGCATCTAGTAGTGATCCAACTCCATGCAAGTAAAGTAGAGTGAGAAACCCAATGCACGGATTGGCATATGACAACTATGTAGCTAATCACTATGTGTACATGGAAAAGGTTGTGCAAGATATGGAGCCCAATTTTTTGGAGGATGCACTAGGTAATGAGTATTGGGATCATGCTATGGATAAAGAAATGACTACACTTATAGATAATGACATGTGGGAGTTAGTGCCCTTACTTGAAGGTAAGAAAGATATTACTTCCTGCAAATGGGCTTACAAGGTCAAGCATAAATCATATGGATCTATTGAGCACTATAAGGCACGACTGGTTGCCAAAGGGTATGCGTAGACTCATAGTATTGATTATGAGGAAACCTTTTCTCCAGTGACTAAAATGGCTACTACAAGGGGGGTTATTGTAGTAGTTAGTTGCATCAAAAGATCGGATCATGTATCAAACAGATGTTAAGAATGCCTTCTTATAGGGGGAGTTGCAAGAGGAAGTTTATGTGGAGAAGCCACCTAGTCATGTGAATGAGAATCATCTTGATTATGTATGTAGGCATCGTAAGGCCTTGTATGGGATGAAGCAAGCTCTTAGAACATGGCATGATAGGATTGTAGAATACATTGTCAGCATTGGATTTCATAGAGTATAGGTTGATCACTCACTCTATGTATGTATGTGAGAGTGATGCAGGTATTGTGGTGAAGTAATATTCCTGCCATAGCGCTTCATATCAAGAAACAAATTCGAGCTTGAGGTGTTTTAAACATTACTCATCGAGCTAACAAAAAAGTGACCGCATATAATTTTCTTGATATCGAATCTACGATAGCTTGATCATAATATTTCCCGCATTATATTTGATTTAGCATTCCCGATTCCATTTAATGCGTCAAAGATCACATTCATTTCGTAACCGCAAGACAAACTACAAAATCCTTAATCGGTAAACAAAGAATGTGCAAAAACGAGCATGATATTGAGTAAGTTAAGTATATCAGAGTATGGCATGAATTTATAAAATAGATAAGTCATAAGGTAACTTGACCAAAAACCACCAGATGAAGTCATTTTGAAGAAAAAAAGACGTTTTTTTAAAAAATAGGCCAAAAGTCATGACTTTTTGACGTGCTTGGAGGGAGAAAAAGCATTTAAAAATTATCCCCATACCACCATCCAATAGGTAGGCAATCAAAAAACATTTTTAATAAAGCTTAGTTAGCTATTGACAAGTAGCCAAAAGAATGAGTCAACTACATGCTCCCCCTCATGGCTATAAATACACCCTCTCTCTTTCACAAAGAAAGTAGAAGAAAGACCTAATGATGATGGAATAATTTCTCCACTTCTCTTTTCCATTGTAGCTTGAGCCTTGAAGGAGGAAAATACCCCTCTTCTACCTCATTTCCATTTTCTCTACCCCCTGTTAGACCTTCCTCCCATACAACCATATCACTAAGCAAAACATTGGCGAAATTTTTCTAGATGACCATCAACTCTCCCTGAACTACCATGTTAATTTCGCCTAGCATTCATGGCTCCATGAGGTCACAAAAATTCAAGGTCATTCAAAGCAAGAGAAGCAAAAAATGCGACCAATGGAGAAAATGACATGATAGGAATTGGCGAAACCCCCATTACTACAAACCTAATAGAGGTAACATCTCATCGGTTTCGAAAAAAATACTATTTTATAAGCTTATTGCTATATTTAACTTTAAACGGTTACAAACGCATTCTAAAGAAAATGCATATGAACTGTTGCTTAGGAAAATAGCCTAAGTAATATATTAATTAACTATTTAGTAAAAATACTCTTTTACTTAGAAAATAATTATATTCCTATCATTAAGAAAATATCGTAATTATGGTTTATTTCATGATATTTATTGTTATTTCATTAATGACGTGTGTGATCATAATAACAAAAAAAAGGTAGACTATGTTAGGGAAGGGAATATTTTATAATTTTTTCTTGAAAGTAACTATCTGTATCTCATTTTGCTAATGGTAAACAGATGCATATGAGTTTTATAATAATTTATAGAAAATAATTTAGATAATATCATGAAATAATGAATGCATTAAATCAACAGAAAATTGCATAGGATAATATATACTAGATACATATAAATTAGGTGTGTGAAAATATAATTCCATATATGAAAGATGAAAGAAAAATTACACTTATAATTTTTTCATTACTTAGAATAAAGCTCTCAAAAAAACAATGAGCATTGTACTTATGATATAGCTAAATGAAAATTATTCTTTTTGGATAATGGTGAAGTTCATTAGACATCATCGATTAGACCATAGAATATGAATAGAATAAAATCGACATTATTTTCTTACTGAAAACTCATGCAATATTAATATTAATGGTTATATTAGCAAGGGCGTCAACATCATGAGTTGAACCATGTATGAATCAATGAGAAAATCTAACCTAAAATATCAAGAATGTTGAATAAAAAACAACTATGAAATACTCGATAACCCTGAAACTATCAATATCAAGAAACTAAATAAATATCCGAAGTCTATAAGAATTATTGGACATTGATAAGAATTTGTCAATACAAATTTTAAAGTCTAAACAGACTTGGAAAAGCATTTGAAATCCTACTAAGCGTGGGTTAGGGCAGGGCAGTGCATGAACTACCTGCCATAGGTATAAATGTCCATATTATCTTTTTGGGCGGAAATACCAAATTTTTCATAAGGATAAAATAGACTTTAGATTTATGAAATAACTTGCAGATCCAGAAAAAAAGTTGCAAGTACGAAGCAAAACCCTAAGATTAAGGTGGGACCTTCAAAGAGAAACCCTAGATTTGGATGGGGTTGTAACCTATGCTAAAAACACTTGATCCTATTTATTTTTTGATTTGCGCATGCATTGATAGCTACACAGGAAATATTGATTGTGCTTGCAATAGTTAGATCTGATTGTAATTATATAATCACGATAATATGAGGAAAGATCATGCTATGCCTCTCCCACGGCTAGACGTGGAACCGTGCTCCAAGGGGGATTGTTTTGTACCACGCAAGGAGCTTTGGACCGGCCTTGACTTCGAGAGGTCCCTCGGTGAGAAATCCGTTAGGCAGAAGGAGGTGGGAGTGCTAGGGGGCTCTAGCCATAAATCTCTTGATCGCTCCTAGGAATTGGCTGATCCTCACGCCAATCTTGGAAGTGAAGGGATGCAAATGTTGAAGGGTTTGTTTTCTTCTGCATAGACAGAAGGGATTTTTTGGTGAATGGAGGTTTATCTTTTGCGTAGGCAGAAGGGAAAAATCATTGTAAATAACTTTGCGAAATAATAAATAAATATGTTTTACCAAAAGATTGTTGTGTCGTAAAATTATGCGAAGGAACCTATGATAACGTTATAATTAACGAAGCTACTTTCATATGTCATAACTTAATGTGATAGGTAAATAAAAAACTAAAGAAAACCATTTGTGAGAAGTGGGTGGACGCGATCCGTGACGGATCTGTCCTACGGATGGGTGGTCCCGGTAAGCTAGGAGCTTCTCTCAAGACATTGAACGAAATGTTAATTAGGAAAAATTAGGTAGATTTGAGTGTTAACTTACTTAGGATAAGGTCTAAAAACCTTGATTAGTAATTATATTAGGGGAAAGGTGTGGCGGCTGTGCTAAAACTCCATTAAGGTTCCCTGAATCCTAACTAGTTGTTTGCTAGAAAAAAGGCTCGCACTCCATGAACCAAGGGTAACTACGATCGCTCCAGTTGGACGAGAAGCCCTTCTAGAGCACCTCTGATGGAGCTAGTTGATGCATTGTAGCCTTAGTTGTCAAATTAGGACCCCAAGCTTGCAATTTGATCCTCATGGGGATGGCCGGTACCTTCCTTTATGGGATGACCATTATGGGGTGGACTCTAGGAAACCTAGATGATAGACCCCATGCATTCTCATGAGCGCGGGTGAGATAGTTCCTATGGACCACTAAAACATATTGCCAAGGGATTGTTAGGTAGGCATGTGACACGTGGTATCAGAGCGTAATTGAAATTAAGAATATCCATGGTTTCTAAGACCAAATATTCTAAGGAATAATGAGCCTATGAATTTTTAAGGGATAAACGTTGGCAGAATAATGAAGCCTAGAACCAATTCCTTGTTTTTCGAGCAATGCACACATTTGCATTGAACTCCACAGATGATGACTGGAGAAGAGAAATGATGAGGATACTCGATCACCTATACTATCCATCCCCTGTGAATCATAAAAGAAGATGGTTCTAGGAGGAGCCTTATTGTTACATCAAGGCCGATCGATTCTTCAACATGTAGACTAATCTAAAACACCTTGAATGGATGGAAAATTTAAAAGTAGTTGAGGCCTTTATCTTTTGTCCATCCAGAAGGAATCCACTTATAATTACGAGTGGTCGATAGATATGTCTAGACCCTTATGTCTATGACAAGGTATTGAAGCTAATCCTAGCTGTGACAGGATTATAATCCAAGGGCGTCGCAAGTATTGAAATTACCATATCCATGGTTTTTCAGATCTGCCATTTCCATAATATAGGTTTCTGGACATAGACAAGAATTGTCCTATCTTTTTCTACATGAATGTTACTAATATCCATCCATGGAAAAGAAAGATATAATGATATCCTATTTTGGAAATTGCACATAACATCCATCCTATCCTATCAATACTGATGTATCTCTACTTGTAAACATCTACCATTTGTAAATATCCCTTACTTGTAAAAATCATAGCATATGGCTACTGATAATAAAAGATAACAACGACTAGATTTTGTAAAAATATTGTGCTCTTTGGCCCATCATTGTTTTACAAAACTAGTAAGATATGTTCATGATAAAACGAAGTTTGGAACTCCTTAATTACTTGCTATAATTACAAGAAGTTTGGCCATGTGGTCAAAACTTGTATTGCAACAAGTGAACCACTTTATTTCCATAAATAATTTGTTTCATTTAATTTTTTCATAACTTCCTATCTATATGGTCATATACAAATATCATATCATTTTGCCACAGATCAACCTCTTTGCTCATTCCATTACAAAATAAAAATTGGCCATATGGTCAAATCTTTCATTTTGTTATCAATTCTAGTATTCAAGAATCCCCCATTCTTCTTTCATTCTGCCATATGATCAAATCTAATCTCATACATCTTGCAAACCATAAGACCGCTTTTTTTATTCCACTGTAAAACAATATTTGGCTATATAATCAAATCCAAATTTGCAACATGTTGTAATAAATGAACCACTTTCTTCATATAGTTATGAAACTAGAATTGGCCATATGGTTAAAACTAGTTTATAAAAATATAGATATATTGTAAGTCTCACCATGAGATCAAATCTCCACCGTTCAAGTGTTTTTCACATTACCTTATGTTGATATCTACAGGATTTGCTACATAGCCACATTTTTTTATATGCGAATCTCATGTCACAATAAACCACATCATCTGTTTCACTAGCCTTTAAAAACAATATGTTGAAAAACCATGGCAAATTTTCTAATCTCACACAGATAAGTCTTATGACTAAATAGGATTTGACCACATGGCTAAAACCAATAGCAAAGTTTCTTCAATATGACTCCTTTCAAGGGAAACTTACATGTACAATAATGGAAATGTTAACTTTGGGCCCAATGGAATTGTAAGATTGCGAATAACCTCATTAAATTATGGGTGGATCTCATATTGGACTAAATCTCATTCTCTGATTAAATAGGATTTGACCACATGGCCAAAAACATTACCAAAGTTCCTAGAGTATGATCCTTGCATAGGAAACTTACATGGAGAACAAATCTAATGTTAACCTAAGGAAAAAATCATCCATAAGATTTACTACATAACCACAATGATTTCTCACTATATCTCATACCACACTAGCAATCAACATTTCATTATCACTTGACCATTTGGTTAAGCCCATCGCCAAGTCTCACTATTAACAAATTTTGATATTCTAAACAGAGCTCATAGCAAAGCTTCTACTATATGATTCTTGTAAGGAAAACATAATTAATGCTAGTATAAGGCCGTAATAATCCATGAGATTTAATACATAACCACATCTATTTATGCTTGGATCTCATACCACACTTAATCTCAAAATTTAATCTTTCATTTTATGGAAGAGTCCCTTTGGAGTATATTTATCTTGTATTTTGTAAAATATTGTGGTATTGTATTTTCAATTTTCAACCTACAAATCTTATATATTTATTTAGGTTTGATTTTGACTATTTGTAGATCCACTTTTATTTGACAACTTTTCCTCTTTGTATAACTATTCAATGGCAAAGGAAGATAGTACATCTAAAAAGGAGACCCAAACCATTGATGGAGTTAATGGTAATTTTGTGTATCCATGGTATGTGGATGTTTATGATAGTCAAGGAAAAAGGGCTGACAATGTTCTCTTGTTTACTTTAAATAATGATATTGCATTTTTTCAACAAGATGGTGTCATAGAGAAGCTATCAAATGGATGTGGTAGGAAAGAGGAAATACCATGTAGTCTTGTTAAGATCAAGGGGAAAATTATGGTATACAAACTTGATCCTTTGTCATTTCACTTTACACATATTAAAGAGCACGAAGAATACTATTTGAAAAAAAATGGTTGGACCTTATTTGAGGAGATAAAGGGCACAAAAGACATTATATCAGCATTCCAAGTTGTCCAAAATAGTGAGCTACTTTCCCTATCAAGAAAATGTGATTGCCCCAACAAAACAATGAAGCTCCAAGATAAACAAACAGACTCGAGATCTTCATCTACTTCTCAAGAAGAAAATAATACACCAAATCCCACAAGCTCAAAGTCGAGATCACCTCAAAAAATTTACTTGTTACAAGCTCTAGTTGTTAGTATGGCTGCTAACACTAGTGAGAATGATGCCACTTTACCTCCAGGATGGAAGTTATACTTGCAAAGTGAATAATTTCTCTTGAGGTCAAGGGAGTAGAAAGAAAAATTTATTTTCTTGCGATAGTTAAGAAGAAGGGAAAGAAGGAAGAATCTCGATTTCACATGTTTGAAAATTCTTCCCATTTGGTCCAACAACACAATTTCCTATTCTTGTTGATAGGTGCTATGAGGCACTTCCTTTGTATGCTTCTCGGGGAAGTTACTATATATATATTATCTACATCACATGTGTTCAAGGCCTAATTATAAATATCCTATCTGTGAATTTTTCTTGAATAAAACATAACCCTTTTCTATTCAATCTATAAATAACCCATTTATATTATACCCTTGTGTATGTAAAAAATGTATAAAAATGGTATTTAAAAATACCTTATTTTGAACCCACGTGAGGCACACATATATTCATGAGTAACTTACCTCAGGTATGCTTATAGGTCACTATGGAAGGATTATGTTGTTTCGGGACCTAAAATGGGGGCACTTATTTTGAACCCACGTGAGGCACACATATATTCATGAGTAACTTACCTTAGTTATGTTTATAGGTCACTATGGAAGGATTATGTTGTGTCGGGACATAAAATGGGTCTAACAATGGCTCTATGGCACTAGTCAGGCCTCTACTACACACCCAAATCACCCCACATGGCCTCAGGGCTAGGAACATCTAAGGGGTATACTACCCTAACCTTTAATGTAGAACTTCGCATTTGTATGGATTATAATCCAACGGATAACCCTTCCCACACTCCATAGAGGGATTACCTATACATATCAGTGTAATACACCATTTAAGCATAGATGAAGGGAGTGCCCCTTGGAAAATTTCCACGGCCCCATGCTATTATAACCCAAGCAGAGGAAGTAGAGTATCGCTTACAAGCAGCCTATGCATTGAGGGCAAATCTAAATTCGAGCCTTAGTCCCAAAAATAATTTGGGATTGGTTAGTGGAGATCAAGATGTGATCAATACCCCTTTGTTGACCAACCCAAATGGTAGAGGAAGCATGATTTAAAATGTGCCTTTTTTGCCAGTTCTCCAAATGTCATTAAGCCAATAGCTAGCCAAAAAGATCCTTTTGTAAACCAAGGGTTAGTACAAGTAGCACCCCCTCTACAAGCTATGCAACTTAGTGGGGGTTAGCTCTTGAAGCCACTCGTTATGAGTCATCTACATCAAACATTATAGAGGAAGTAAAAGATACCATAAAACATTATACCAATATGATCATTGAGCAATACCTCCAGATCTTTGTAGATGTTAATTTTTTTAAGTGTTAGCAAAATTTGATGGATACTAGAAAGCTTGATGATGTGGGCCCATCATGATTTTGTTGTGGTGGGAAACATTTCCTTGGTAATTATCCTAATATCAAATGTGATATATGTGGGAAGCCTGGTCACTTAGCCAGTACCTATTGTAGTAGGGTTAGTTCTCTCCAGCAAGGTAGTCAACAACCTGGGCTTGTGAACCATTGTGCGTATACTGAGAATACTAAAGGAGAGAGCCCTAAGAAAATTTTGCAAAGGGGTAAAGCCACTCTTGAGGAAATGCCCAGTGGGATAAGTCTAGTTGAAACTTTGCCAATCAGTGAGAGTTTATCTCCGAACAATGTTAGGGTAGTAACTAGGGGTTACAAACTCAAAGACGATTAGAAAGATGATCTTAGTAGAAGCAAAGTTACCCTAAAACTAGCATGGATGATAATGAGGTGTTGGATACCCTAGCGGGTCCTCTTAAAATGATGGTGCTTTAGAGGAGCATGTGGTCAAAAGAAAACAAAAATAGAAAGAAATGGAGGGTACTAAGATTATCAAGAATCAATTGTTACTTGGACATCCGTGGATACTACATTCCAATTGTTTGGTGGATATTCTAGTTGGTCGATTGATTTTTAACCATGGGTTGAAGAGAATAATTTTGCATGCATACCATGAGTGTGCATTGAATGAAAGGGCATTATCTCCCACTACAAAATAGGAGACACTCAAGGGAACCTCAGATATATTGGAACCTCAAGTTCCACTGATTTTGAAGAGGGTTCTACTACTAATGAGGTTTACCAAGTATGTTTACATAGCCAATAGAGAAAAGGATAGGATTCCTAATGCTAATTTAATAGAGCTGGATCTTGGGACTCCCAATGAATCTCGCCATATAAAAATTGGCACTATGTTATCTGTCAATGAGCGTGAAGATTATGTGGACTGCTACAGGATTTCATGGATATATTTGTGTGGAGTTACGACGAGCTAAAGAGGATTCCCCCCTCTATTGTTGTACATACAATCCCATTGAAAGAAAGTAGTAAGCCAATGAGGTAGAAGGTTAGAAATATTCCTTTTGAGTTGAGAGAGCCACTTTTTGAGAAATTTATGTGTTTAAGAAATATCGGTCTATATATTCCTATTGAACATATAGAATTTTGCTCACCAGTGGCTATAAGAAATAAAAAGAACAATCAAATATGCATATGTGTAGATTTTAAGGAATTGAAGAAGCAGATGGTGAATAACTATTATCCTCTTCCCTTTATCGATCTGATTTTAGATGAGCCTAACAAGGTGAGGGGTATACTCTTTCATGGACAATTTCATAAGTTATAGTCAAATGGCCATAGCTAAAGAGGATAAGTTAAAGATGACATTCATTAAAAATTTTGGTATTCTTGTGCACCATGTGATGGCTTTTGGCCTCTCTAACACTCCTCAGTCTTGGCAAAGAACGGCTAACAAGACATTTTTTTATACATCCCTTGAAGAGATGAAGGTTTTGATATATGATTTTTAGTGGCATCTACCATGATCCATCATAGATAGTTGATTATTCTGCACATATGCTTTGAGCAATTTCATGAGTATTTCATAGCATTGAATCCTTTGAAGTGTGTATTTGGGGTACCTTACAGTTTCTTATCACGTCATGTTGTGAATGCGGCTAGTATGGCCATCAATCCTAAAAAGGTGGTTGTTATTGTGGCTCGAAGCCCACCCACTTACCCTAGGGAAGTTTATACTTTTGTTTTATATGTGGAGTACTATCATTGATCCGTTAATGCATTGGTTGAATGGTCATTACCCTTTTGATAAATCTTTTATCTCACAACCATGTTTTTCAATGGACGGAATCATACATAGAGGCGTTTGAAGATGTTAAAATGGAATTATCCAAAGTGTCAATTTTAAAAGCTCCAAAAAGAAGTGAGGTTTTCTTTATATTCATGGCTGGGACAAGGCATAGTATTAGTTGTTGCCTACCCCAAATTTGGGAGACATACCTTTATGTATTGGGTAGCGGACCATTTTCCAAGATGCTTTTGCATGTGTTAAGTGTTGTGATGTCTATTGAAGACACGATGCTAGGGAAAATCGTAAGCGATGGTTTAATCATATTCTTGTGACTTTGTCCTTTGAGAAGTGGGACATCTATTTTATTGGACTTGTGCATCCTTTGTCTACTATGCAGAAGCATTATATCATTGTAGTGATGGCATTACTTTACAAAATGGTTTGAAGCTCAACCTATGCTAAAGGACAATTCCAAGAAAACAACTAGTTTTATTATGGAACAAATCGTCTACGGTTTCGGTCCACTTAAAGAGCTAGTGTTCCAACCGTGGGATCACTTTTTAAATAAGGTCATAAAAGCCATGATTGAAGCTCTTAAAATTAAATAGAATAAACCACCCCATATAATCCCCGACAAGCGAATGGACAAGTAGAGAGTACCAACAAGTAGCTTGTAGAGATTTTATCTAAAAGTGCATCTAAGGGTAAGCACGATTGGGACAAGAAACTTTGTGTGGCTTTTTGGGCTTATTATACTATGCTCAAAAGAGCAACAAGACACACCCCATTTGAATTAGTATATGGAGAAGAGTTTGTCTTGCCCTTGGAAATTGAGTTACCCATTGTAAGGTTTACATTTAACCATTCTTTAAATAAAGAGAAAGCATTTCAAGAAAGGTTGACCTCCCTATCACATCTTGATAAAATCCAATTGCAGGCTTTTTTACATCAAGAGGTAGGGAAGAAGAGGATGAAAGCACTTCATGACCTTTGTACTAAAATATATAAATTTGTGAAGGATCAATTGGTCCTATTTTATGATGCATGTTGCAAGTTTTAGCAAGTTATAACTCAAATGGGATGGCCCTTATAAGATTTTTCATATAGGGAAGAATGGCTCTACAACCCTTTTAACAGAGTTAAAAACTAAAGTAAACTTTAATAAGTTAAAGCCCTATTATGTGTAGGGGCTAACAACAGACTTGGTGCCTTTGTAGGTCTTCTAGGATCCTGCTTAAACTTGGAGTAGGTGCCAAGGCAATAATATGGGCAGAATCATTTTTTATCTGAAGGTAAGGATTATCATATTATTGAATGGCAAGAAAAATCCTTCACCTAGGATTTTAAGGTCTACTACCACCATTTTCATAGGGTTCTTATTAGTACCCCTATTGAGTTTAGTAAGGAGGGAGGGATTATATCTGTATCCTCTCTCTCAGCTTGACTTTGAGTACCATAAGTATGAGTAGGATAATGGCCAATCAATGAAGAATGGGTCTATACCTTATATTTTGATGGAGCTTCATGCAAACATGCTAAGTGGTGGTATGGTTATTAAAGATCCTTGAAGTTGAGTCGTATGAAAATGGGAGATTATTTTGACACTAGTTTTACTAATAGCATGGCAAAGTACAAAGCCTTAATCATGGGGTTTAATATAGCCCAATGTGGTGGTATCTGCCATTTATGGGTGAAAGGAAACTTGCAATTAGTGATCAACTAATTAAATGGGACTTATAGTATAAGGGATCCCATTCTACAGATGTATCATCTTATAGCCTTAGATATACTTCAGATTTTTGAGACAGTGTATTGTCATCTGGTTCCTCCTTAGTGGAACCCCTTTGTGCATTCATTGGAAAATTATGCCTTTGTAGAGGATGTATTTTGCAACTCTAGTCATGAGGATTTATTAGAATTATCCAATCTTATTAGCCTAAGACTAATGTGGGGACTGCTTGCTAGCATGCCTTGTGATGAGCCAAGTAGTGATTGACCATCTTCCTATTCTTTCATGGATGCATAGGTTTTTTCAATGACATATTCGTCAGACACCCCTTGCCATTTATGTAGGGGGTTAGCTAATAATTTTATGCATTTAGTGTAGGGCCTGAGCAACCCATCCCCTTGGTCTAGTTTTATACTTTAGTATAATTTATGTGGGGACCAAGGGTTTGTTTTGAGTAATAGAATACTGAATGGTGTGCTATATAGTTATATTTTTGCTAGGCTAAGCGGGTTGTTCTTGTTATATTTCATATCTAATTGTGTTAGGCCAAGAGAGCTATTTATTTTGCAATGAGTTGGGTTATCTCATTAGGCCAAGAGGGCCATTTGTTTGTTTGGTGCATGTGTGATTTTAATGGTTTCTTGTCTTAGTGCTGTAATAAATAGATTGGATAGAGTACCTGGAGAGAGCCACTTGCTACACAAAAGCTTCTTGTGTCCAACAAGTCCAAGTGTTATTCTTTCTTTTTGATTTTTTTATCCCTTAATCTGAATGTATACGTATTTGTGGGGAATTGTTTTCTTTTGGGAAAGTCAAGGCATGAAGTTCCAGGGTTTGGTTCAGTATATTTGGGGGAGGTTTGAGCAGTTATCCACCTCATGTGAAGATATCATCGGGCACTCTAAGAGTTATTTTTGTGAGTAGTTCTAGTGACCTTGTCTTGCTAGGTTGCTAGGCAATTGTTTCCAGGAGCTTCTATTAGTTGTGAGGTAGATATAGAAGACTGCCAAATAAAAGAAAGGGATGAAACAATGGATATATCTCAAAATATACGATATAGAGGTGTATAAAAAGGGATTCTAACCCCTACAATAAGAAAATCAAGAAAGAAAAATACTAAGAATAGATGTTCATTGCCTTGCAAAGGTCTTGTAGGTTCTTGGGAAAGAGTCAGAGATGTGGGGCTAATGCCTTGTCTTCCAAGGGGGTGACATTTTGCTAGAAAATAAATAAGGATAGTTGGAGCGAAAACAAAAATGAGTGACAAGAAAAGGATTTAGTGCCCCCTTGCAAAAGCTTGGTAGGTTCTTGGGTAATGAGATAGGACCTAGACTGATGCCATGTTCTCCTTGGGTCACAAAATGCTTAGCTTCTTCCTTTTTACATGCATGAGTATCAAGTCCTGAAGTATAAACAAGTGACAAACAAAAAGTTTCTAAAAATGAAAGATCATGCTATAGAAGTCCTTGCGAAGTAGGAGTTCTTGGTCCAGTTTTCCTAGGTTCAATAGGCAGGTCAGACCACCACTTAGGATGACTCCTTTACTAGTGCTTTTTAGCCAATCTATGTTGGAGCAGTTAGTTAGTGATTAGGTTTGGATCTCTGTCAAATTATGCTTCGCCTATCCCTTATGGATCTTCGTGCCTTGATTTTGTCAGGGGGTAGGGTGAGAGCTATTTTGTGGTTTTTTATATATTTTCTTTGTAGCAGCTTGATGCTCTTTATGGTTTCTCAATGGGTAAATCAGTTTGTGGATTTGCTGGGGCTGAGTCGCCCTATCTCGTGGTTGCCAATGACAGAGGGATTTTAAGCCTAGCAAAGAGCAAAAAATGTGTTAAATTTTGTTATTTTGAGGTAAAAATAGAAGCTGGCAGATGCAAATTCGATGATTTTGTAGTAGGAGAAGGCTAATGTAATTAGATGATAGGGTGCAGAATGGAGTGGAACAAGTAGTACAGGACTCCGAGACAATTATGCCAAAAAAATTGGACTTCGAATTGGATGCCAAACGTTGGAATTGCGTGAGCTTGAGCAAAGGAGGTCAAAAAGAAGAATGTAAAGAGACTTTAGAGGGGGAGATGTGACCCTTTGCGCATCCCCACCCCCAAATTTTGATGTGACAAGAGTGTGCATTTTTATTAAAATGGTGTAAAAAAATGTCCTATACATGACGGCCATAGAATTGAGAGGGGGGTCTAGGTAGCTGAAGAATAACCATATCATATGATTATATCAACCTCCTCCTACATTTTTTTGCTTCCAATCACTGCCTCCACCTTTTCGAGTGATGGACTGATTAAGGAGATCCAAAATCAGTATTTCTCTCTCCTCCCTCCCTCTCCTCTTGTGGGCTATTCATGTGGGAGTTCTTGTGAGATGATCGGGATGGAGATCACTTGATTGGCTTGAATAAGACTGATGTGGAACTCTTGAGATTTGAAACATGAAAAATGGCAATAAGCCTCTTTTTAAATGGAAATTTAGATTCTTTTAACATTTTATCGCTCAAATCATGTTCATATGTGATCAAAATTTTTTTGAAGCTTGTTTGTGATGTATTTGAAGGCTCTGATACATAAAATATAGAACATGTATCTCTGCTTTATGAGTTATGAATTTTTAGAAACCTGAAATACGCATTTGAAGAGGAAAATTTATATTTTTCTTGGTTTTGGGTGATCAAATTATGTTCATATGGTATGATATTAAACGTGATGATGGGCTATAGTTCAAATTAATTTCATGAATCTAGAAAATAAAAAAATTACTATTTTACATATAGAAAATAAGAAAAAGGACCAAAAATATGGTTTTGGGACAAAGAAAACAGAAAAAAATAGTTTTGTGCACGAAAAAATTATGAAAAGTTAAGGATATATTTTTGCAAGTATAATGGAGGTAAAGTATGAGGCTTGCCTAGTAGGAGCTCTTGGTCCATTTATCCTAGGTTTGGTAGGCAGGTTAGGACCACCACTTAGGATGACTCCCTTGATAGTTCTTTTTAGCCAATCTGTGTGTTGGAGCAATTGGTTAGTTACTAGATCTAGATCTTTGTCAGATTATACTTGGCCCATCCCTTGTGGATCTTCATGCCTCGATTTTGTTAGGGGGTAGGGTGAGAGATCTTTTGTGTTATATTATCTATTTTGTTTGTAGCAACTTGATGCTCTTCATGGTTTTTGAATGTGTAGATCAATTCGTGGATTTGATGGATTGAATCACCCTATCTCATGGTCACCAATGAGAGCAAGATTTTAAGCCTAGAAAAGAGCCTAAAATGTGTCAAATGTTGTTATTTTGAGGCGAAAAGGAAAGCTCGTTGGAAGTGACGGATGTAGATTTGATGATTTTAAGTAGCCATGGAATGCAAGATTTCAAAGCACTTTTGATGATGGACTTCTCAGCAATCTTGAATTTTTAGTAAATTTTTCAAGTGTTGGAATGGAGTGAACAAGTTCTAGGAAGTGGGAGACTTTGAGATGGTCATGCAGAAATTTTTGAACTTTGATTTGGATGTTGGAAACTAGAGTTGCGGGTGCCTGAGAAAAGGGGGTCAAAAAGAAGAATGTAAAGAGACTTTAGAGGGGGGTGTGACCCTTGTGGCCTCCCCACCCCCATTTTTTCATTGGGGGGAGGCATATTTTTAAATGGCATAAAAAAACTTCCTCCTATACACGATGATCATCAAATTGAGAGGGGGATGGGTAGCTGAAGAACAACCATATCATCAGATTACATCAGCCTCCTCTTGCATTTTTTGCTTTAAATCACTACCTTCACCTTTGCAAATCAATTCCCCAAAACACAAATAAATCAATTTTTATTAATTCCCCAAAACACGAATAAATGACATGAAGCCTCTTTTTTTAATGAAAAATTGGATTCATTTTAACACTTTATGGCTCAAATCATATTTATGTGATGAAAATTTGTTTGAAGATTGGTTGTGATATATTTGAGGGTTGTGAACCATAAAATATAGAACTCTTATTCATTCTTGTGAGTTATTAATTTTTAGAAATATGAAATATGTATTTTAAGAGAAAAAGTGATGTTTTTCTTGGTTTCAGGTGATCAAATCATGTTCATATGGCATGATTATAAATATGATGATGGACTATAGTTCAAATTAATTTCTTGAATCTAGAAAATAATAAAATCAATATTTAATATAAAGAAAATAAAGAAAAAGACAAAAAATATGATTTTTTTGTATGTGAAAAAGTTATGCAAAATTAGGGATCTATTTGTACAAGTATACTGGAGGTAAAGCATCAAGATTTGCCTAAGTTTACTCCCATTTTTATGTTCTAGTACATATTTATTACTTTTATTATAAAGAAACATACATGGAAACACCTCTTAACCTATGCATTGTAAAGTTAAATCATAAACAGTATGTGCTGAATATGGTTCAAAATTTGTTTTATTTGTTGTAATTTTCATATAGGTTCCAATTTCATTTAAGTATTAAGAGGTAGAGTGGCACGGAGTAGTCTAGCACTACCTTATCTCACTACAGTAAAGTTGTTAATGAAGGAAAATCATAAAAAGAATGTTTAAGCACATTCACAATACTGATTTCACTTAGGTAAAATATTTTTGCTCTCAAAGTCATTCACTTTGCATTGCATTGCATCGACATGGTATAAAGAGAATTATATCGTGGATACATAGTACTTAGTGTTAAACTATTTACCCACAATTAATATGAGGCTCCCTATGCTGTAGGTTTAGTATAATCGTTTCCTTGGGGATTGATTCGGCGAGAAATATACTATCTCCTAGAATGAATATTGTGAAGTGGGGCCACAAAAATAAGCTGGAAATACTCCCTTTGTTTGTTATGAGGTGCTCGCCACCTATTTGTTAGGGTACTCTCTCTGCTTGGAGTCGAGAAGGGCATTACATTGGACTACAATCTAGAGATTGTTTCTACAAATGCATTCTTTCGATAAATCATTTCATGGTGTCTATACGCTCATAGCTATGAGGCCATGGGGTTATTTGGGTGAGTACAGGAGGCGCGCCCTGAAAGCCAGTGTTAGGCCCATTTTTGGTCCCAGCAAGTGCTACATTTACCGTGAGATGTCGATATGTGGCAGTACTTGAACCTTGGTTAACTAGGAACTAATTAGTCAATTTATGCGAAAGTGCATCAAGATAGACCCATTATTTCCCGATAAATATTATCAAGCTGAGATTCAAAAACAAGAAAGAGCTGAAAGGGCTAGACAAGAAGCTAAAATCTTTAGGAGGTATTCTCCTCAATGTGGTTGGCCGATACCCCTACAAGGGTTTGGCCGAAGTCTGTAAAATTAGTTCTTGAGACCCAAAACACCAAAAATGACAGTAAGCCTCTTTTTTTAATTCATGCTTGTGAGTTATCAATTTTTAAAAATATGAAATATGTGTTTCAAGACATAAAGTGATATTTTTCTTAGTTTCGGGTGATCAAATCATGTTAATATGGGATAATTATAAATGTGATGATGTCCTATGGTTCAAATTAATTTCTTGAATATAGAAAATAATAAAATCATCATTTATATTAAGAAAATAAGAAAAAAGAAAAAATATGGTTTTTTTGTATGCAAAAAAGTTATGAAAAATTAGGAATGTATTTGTGTAAGTATAATGGAGGTAAAGCATCAAGATTTACCTCAGTTTACTCCCATGTTTATGTTTTAGTACATATTTATTACTTTTATTATAAAGAAACATACATGGAAACACCTCTTAACCTACGCATCGTAAAGTAAAATCATAAACAGTAGGAAGTGAGGGGGCTTTATGTGTTGAATATGGTTCAAAATTTGTTTTATTTTTGTACTTTTCATATAGGTTTTAATTTTATTTTAATTATTAAGAGGTATAGTGGCACGGAGTACTCTCGTACTACCTTATCACTATAGTAAAGTCGTTAATGAAGGAAAATCATAAAAAGAATGTTTGAGCACATTCACAACACTAATTTCATTTAGGTAAAATATTTTTGCACTCAAAGTCATTCACTTTGGATTGCATTGCATCGACATGGTATAAAGAGAATTATATTGTGGATACATAGCACTTAGTTTCAAACTATTTACCCACAATGAGTATGAGGCTCCCTATGCTGTAGGTTTAGTATAATCATTTCCTTGGGGATTGATTTGGTGAGGAATATACTATCTCCTAGAATGAGTATTCTGAAGTAGGGCCACAAAAATAAGCTAAGGGATACTCCCTTTGTTTGTTATGAGGTGCTCGCCACCTATTTGTTAGGGTACTCTCTCTACTTGGAGTGGAGAAGGGCATTACACTGGACTACAATCTAGAGATTGTTTCTACAAATGCATTCTTTCGATAAATCATTTCATGGTGTCTATACGCTCATAGCTACGAGGCCAAGGGGTTATTTGGGTGAGTATAAGAGGCCCGCCGATCAAAAGCCAGTGTCGGGGCCATTTTTGGTCCAGACAAGTGCTGCATTTACCGCGAGCTGTCGATAAGTGGTGGTTCCTAAACCTTGGTTAACTAGGAACTAGTTAATCAATTTATGCCAAAGTGCATCGAGATAGACCAATTATTTCCCGATAAATACTATCAAGCCGAGAGTCAAAAACAAGAAAGAGCTGAAATGGCTAGATAATAAGGTGAAATCTTTAGGAGGTATTCTCCTCAATGTGGTAGCTCGATACCCCTACAAGGGTTTGGGCCTTGTCTATAAAATCAATTCTTGAGACCCAAAACACGAAAAATGACCGTAAGCCTCTTTTTTTAATGAAAATTTGGATTGTTTTTAACAATTTATAGCTCAAATCATATTTTTATGTGATAAATTTTGTTTAAAGCTTGGTTGTGATGTATTTGAGGATTCTAAACCATAAAATGTTAAACTTGTATTCGTGCTTGTGAGTTATTAGTTTTTAGAAATCTGAAATATGTGTTTTCAGAGAAAAAGTGATGTTTTTCTTGGTTTCGGGTGATCAAATCATGTTCATATGGGATGATTATAAATGTGATGATGAGCTATAGTTCAAATTAATTTCTTGAATCTAGAAAATAAAAAACCCAATATTTTATATAAAGAAAATAGGAAAAAAGACAAAAAAATATGGTTTTTTGAGACAAAGAAAATATGGAAAATATAGTTTTGTATGCAAAAAATTTATGGAAAATTAGAGATCTATTTGTGCTAGTATAATGGAAGTAAAGTATTAGGATTTTCCTCATTTTACTCCCATTTTTATGTTTTAGTACATATTTATTACTTTTATTATAAAGAAACATACATGGAAACACCTCTTAACCTACGCATCGTAAAGTAAAATCATAAATAGTAGGGAACGAGGGGTTTTTATGTGCTGAATATGGTTCAAAATCTATTTTATTTGTTGTACTTTTCATAAAGGTTTCAATTTCATTTTAAGTATTAAGAGGTACAGTGGCACGGAGTACAGTGGCACGGAGTACCGTGGCACTACCTTATCACTATAGTAAAGTCGTTAATGAAGGAAAATCATAAAAAGAATGTTTGAGCACATTCACAATGCTGATTTCATTTAGGTAAAATATTTTTGCACTTGAAGTCATTCACTTTGCATTGCATTACATCGACATGGTATAAAGATAATTATATCATGGACACATAGCACTTAGTTTCAAACTATTTACCCACAATGAGTATGAGGCTCCCTATGCTGTAGGTTTAGTATAATCTTTTCCTTGGGGATTGATTTGGTAAGGAATATACTATCTCCTAGAATGAATATTGTGAAGTGGGGCCACAAAAATAAGCTGGGGGATACTCCCTTTGTTTGTTATGAGGTTCTCGCCACCTAGTTTCTTTTGATATGGAAGATGATGACTTTTACAAGGGGAGTGGATCAACTTGGATCAAGATACCCAAGATGAGACACATACAGCTCTCATAGATGTGGTTATCTTGTGGAATGGTCATAATACTTTTGCAGTCAACATAGAGGAGTCATTGGCACATTCCTTTTCTAAGACAAGAAATCCAATTAATATTCAATGAGTCCCTATGTCACTTCTATTTCAAGTTAGATAATAGAAAACTTAGGACTCGTAGAGTGAACAATCCTTGATATGTAAGCAATGTGCATCTCCACTTATCCTTTGAGATAGTGGTGAAATCCTTGTAAAAATTATTATAAAGAGCCAATAAAACTTTTTTAAACTTCTATGTACTTTAAATTTTGATACTTTTGGTTTATTGTAATCCAAGTATCTAAGTATATATATTGAAATTAGTCAATCACACTGATGAAAATCGCTATTAAATTGCAGATTGGAGTTCTATAGCCTTTGGAATATTGTCGTTGCATAATAATATATTACAACTCATCTCTTCCACTCATTTCTTTGAGCACTCACTCGATTGTTAGAAGGAGCGAAAATAAGTGTTGGAAGCATTTAGATTTCTAGCTGTTATTAAATGGACTCAATACCTTTGTTTTAGTTCACTATTTAAGAGACCTACACTAGTCTATTGAGTGACAACAATAATTTGTAACCATGTTGTTTGAGTTCATGTGTTGATAAGGCATTTGCTAGATGGCTGGCATATGGAAAAACTAAAAGACATGCAATCCAAACTAATTGTGAATGGCTTATCAAGTTTAGAGTTGATGGATACACAAAGTATGTGAAGCATGCCAACTTGAAAAGCAAGTAAGACACATGTTTCCACATGAAGAGCATGTATACAAGAAGCCACTTGAATTGATACATTCTGATATATGGGGTCATACAAAGACAACAACTTTGAGTGGTTGCAGGTACTATGTTTCCTTCACTAGTAGTTATACTCAGAAAGTATGGGTTTACTTTATGCGTGAGAAAAGTGAGGTGTTCACTTATTTTAAAAGCTTTAAGACTTTGGTTGAGAAGGAGACAAGGTTGCATATTAAATGTTCAAGATTGAATGGGGGGGAGAATATCTCTCCAATGAGTTTTTTTTATTTTTTGCAGAAAAATGGTATATAGAGAGAGTATACTTGTAGATATACTCCGTAGCAAAATGGAGTTTCCAAGAAAAAAAATGCATACTATAGAGGTGGATCATGCATTGATGTTAGAAATAAACTTTCCTCATTAATATTGGGTTAATGCAATTGCTACTACTATATACATTATAAACAAGTCACTCACTATTGCTATTCATAGTATGATACTTGAAGAGAAGTTTACAAGCATAAAGGTTTTTCCCATCTAAAAGTATTTGGATGTATTGCATATGTGCATATTCTTGATGAGTTGCATAGTAAATTGGATCCTAAAGTAGAAAAAAGTGTATTTGTTGGATATTCTCTTTAGAAAAAGAGATATAGATGTTATGACCCTAGTAAACGTGAGATGAGAGTTAGTGGGAATGTTATTTCTTATGAAATGAGTAGTTGGTATAGCTGCATGTACATAATGAAATTGGACATGATGAGCATAGAGTTTGGCCGTGCAAAAAGTAGATCAGCAATCACAAATATTGAGTGGACCACAAGAGCCTCATAGTCATTGTTCTATTGATAGACCTTGGAGTGGTAGATTGTAGTCACATGTTACCCCACAAAGTACATCATAGATGTTAAGAAAGGGTAAAGAGAAAGTTGGAAACTCACCTATTGTGACAAATGTATCACCAAGTTTCTCTCATGTTGATGCTAATTTAGATGGTTTTGAACAAATCTTGGATGAGGGGTTTAGGATTCCATATATTGAAACACCTAGTATTCAAAAGGCACAAGAGAATGCTAAAGCACCTGGTAGTGATCGAGGTCTACAAAGGTCAAGTAGAATGAGAAAGCCAAGGCAACAATTCACATATGATAGCTATGAAGCTTATCACTATGAATACATACCTAAGGTTATACAGGATATGGAACCCACTTATTTTGAGGATATAATGGGTAATGAGTGCTAGGATCATGTTATGGATGAATAAATGGCTACACTTATGATAATGGCACATGGGAGTTACTTGAAGGCAAGAAAGCTATTGGCTACAAATGGGTTTACAAGGTCAATCATAAATCATATGGATCTATTGAGTGCTATGACACAACTGGTTGCCAAAGAGTATGCGAAAACTCATGGTATTGATTATGAGGAGACCTTTTCTCAAGTGGCTAAAATGGCCACTATAAGGGCTCTCATAGCAGTGACTACATCAAAAGGTTGGATCATGCATCAAATAGATTTTAAAAATGCTTTCATGTAGGAGGTGTTATAAGAGGAAGTTTATATGCAATAGCCACTTGGTTATGTGAATGAGAATCATCCAAGTTATGTATATAGGCTTTGTAAGCCCTTGTATGGGGGTTGAAGTAGGCACCTAGGACATGGCATGAAAAGATTATAGAATACCTTATTACCATTGGATTTCAAAGAGCATGAGCTAATCACTCACTCTATGTATATGAAACTGATATAGGTATTATAGTCATTACTATATATGTGGATGATTTGATCATTGTGGATGATAGTGAGATAAATATTGACAGTGTGAAGGGTCTTCTCAAGGCTTCAATTGCAACATATGAGAGATAGCTTGGTTACATAAGCTACTTGGTGATTTGGGGATACATGTGAATAAGAAGGTTATCATCTACTATGTAAACCTTAACAGCATTCAATGGGCTAGGAACCTAGTGTATCATCTGTGGACCAAACACATAGAGATCCTTGACCATTTCATTTGAGAGTGGGTTCTAGCAAGTGATATTGACTTGGTTTATGTCAACATAGAGGAATAAGCTGCTGACATTTTTACCAAGGCCGTGGGAGCTGAGAAGCTTCGACACTTGAAGACTATGCTTGGAGTTCATGAGCTTATGTTGAGCTCGAGGGGGAGTGTTGAGATGTTGAGCTTTACATGAGTTGGCATCCACTACATGCCTTGGTGATGTGACACGATGTTATCATTGGTGTGTTACATGACTAACATAAGGATATATTAGTCATTCTACATGTGGACTACATCCACATAGTCTATCCTTAGTTATGACACATTGATTGTATCACCTTTTCTTTCCTAGTGGATTCACACTTAATGATTGTATATACATACATTTTGGTACATTCATATTAGTATTCTATCATGTTTTGGAATTGGTTCTTTTGTGTGAGGAAGAAGAAAGAAAAAGAAGAAGATTTCAATCCTCTCTCTCGATATTCTCAAGTCTCCATTGCTTTTGTGTGTGTGTGTGTGTTTACTCTTGATTGATTCATCTCTCTTCCCTCTTCTCTCTTTTCAATCCATAGCAAGAATTTTAGCATCTAAAGTGAACATGCGGCCAATTTTACTTCCTTTTGCAACTAGCCTATACTTATTATTAAAGTCTTTCACATAACAACCTTTTGCAATAAATCAAACCTATAGCTCTTTCTCTACTACCATTTGGATAAAAATGCTAAATTATTCATGATGGACATGTAATACATCTGATAGACTCTTTATCTTTCAAATGACCATCATGTACGGACAATGGATTTTCAATGTTTGAAACTGGGTGGCAGGAAGCATCACCCATCTACACACAACCTTGATTTTGTAAATCTTGTATCTCTAAAACTCATTGAGCATAGTTGGCCAAATAATTAGATGCATGTGAATCAAAAAACCATACAAATCATCTTGTGTCTCATCTTTCATATAATGTCAGAACCTAAAATAAACAGGACATTGGATCTTGGGCTTTAGCCAAGTCTCCTATCCTCACAAAATCACCCTCATCGTCTCGCGACCAAGAGCAGCTTGAGGTTATACATTACTCTAAATAAATTAGCATTTGTATCGATTTGTAGTCCAACATTTTTTTCTTCTCAAATCTAATAGAGAGGGAGTAGATACTGGTGATCAACACCTTGATTCACATACACAAAGAGCCGCCCCCCCCCCCCCCCCCCCCCCCC
This sequence comes from Lygodium microphyllum, assembly GCF_053477565.2. NCBI lineage: Eukaryota > Viridiplantae > Streptophyta > Polypodiopsida > Schizaeales > Lygodiaceae > Lygodium > Lygodium microphyllum. The sequence goes on along the minus strand of NC_141152.1, from coordinate 94,765,547 downwards.
CCCCCCCAGCAACATGTTGTGGCTCCTATGGCTCTCCTACACCCCAAGCATTGGCCCTTGGATGCATCATCTTAAGCATAAAAACATGTGTAATAGAGTCCTCTCATCATATAAATGTGACAATCTAGGAGACTGTATATATTCCTCACTTAATATATTCCCCAAGTTATCGTACTATCATATAGACAAGAAATCTTACACTCTCAATGTTGGTCATCACCTAGACATACAATTGAAATGCATTCGAAAATTGATCTTTTGACATCATATTTAGATTGCATATGCAAAGTATATGACACTTTATACTCAAAAAACTTAACTAAAAACTAGTCAATGTGAAGTGCACAAACAATCCTTTCACGATTTCTTTATAACCCATGTTGTTCCCGGGGGGGGTTCACTATAGATGTTGTATGGTATCATGTGAGTGTAAGGGAGGGGGGTTTTTGGAAGGGAACACTTAAGCGTATACATTAGACGTAGACCCCTCTTAATTTCCTATATTGAACTTAAATTTAAGGAGGGGATGGAGAGAAAAAAGAAGGGGGGGATGCATTTGATCAACACTCTCCATATATTGGTTTCTCCATGGCATACAAGAGACCTTGACAAGTAAGGTTAAAACCCTAAACCCTCACATAGTAGGGTTATTGAATTAATTATAGTGTGGGGGGGGATGTTGAAGAGTGCGCGACAGGGAGATGAGGAACGAAGGAAGAGAGAGAAGAAGAGAGACACAAGACACGGAAAGTGGAACCCCAGAAGTGTGTCAACTGAGCACACATGATAGGAATATATAGAGGGGACCTAGGGTGCTATATATAGATAGACTACATATAGTTAAGTGCTATATATAGTCAGACTATATATAGCTAACATCCCCCACTCAAATAAAGGTCCCTTACTATGGATGAAAAAACCCTTGGGGGCTCAAGGGAAAAACCCACAGCTCTATATAAGCCTATCGTTATATTAATACTCAAAATATAAAATTACAAAGTTGAACTTACAAGAGCCTATTCATAGGCATCAAAGGAGCTACATCAATGGAGAAGGAGCTACATCACTCAGAAGCTACATCACTCCTGAATTACAAAGCCTATTCAAAGGCATCAAAAGAGCTTATCACTCCTAAATATACAACTACAACAGCCTATTCAGAGGCATCAAAAGAGCTTTATCACTCCTAAATATACAACATGTAAAATAAGGATAAGAAACATCACTACAAAAGATAAAATCTCCAAGAAATTCCTTCAACTGAACTTGGGATGTAAGCAGTATATCTGTCACATCAAAACTTAAAGAAAAATGTTACAGTGACATTAGAACAACACAAGGTCTATAGAGACGGTTCGTGACGCCGCTCTATAGACAATATAACACACATGGGGCCCCATGAACATAATAAAATAATTTGTCATCAGCTGGAATATAGACGCTTATCAGCTGGAAAGAATATAAACGAAACAATAGACGCTCATCAATGGAATAACGAACGAGGACGATCATCATGAAGCATGGCAATATCAACATCCAAAAGTAATGTTGATCATCATGAAGCATAGCAATATCAACATCCAAAAGTAATGTTGATATAGATGCTCATCAATGGAATAATGAACGAGAGAGGGTGGAGGACATCTGATAAAATTGGAATTTGAGAGATAAATTGCTCCTCCCAATCCACAAATCTCCTAGAAGGTGAAGCTACTGCTTCCTGGAAACTGTGCCTGTGCATTAGATGCACAATAGAGCGGACACTCATTGATCTCCACAAGGATCATTGCCTGTCCAGTTCCTTGTCAGAAAGCCCATGAGATCTTGTGTATGCTATAAGAAGGCCTTCAAGGAAGCTACTGCAAGGTGCACAAAATGGCCTGAATGCTATAGGCTTCAAGAAGAGAGAAACTTTAAGCCATTCTATGCAGTAAAAACCAAGCATGCCTAACAACCACAGTAATGAAGTAGCGTACCATCATTCTGATCAGTTTCTGTTATGACCACGGTTGTTAAAAGAAACATTGGCAAAGCACAGCATAATACAAGCCGTGAAATCGTCTCCCAAGGCACTTTGAAACGCCATGTGTTTTCCTGTGCCATTGCTGTTGGTAAGCTGGATTATCCATTAAAATCTTGCATGTTTTCGGAAATGTATGTATTTCTAGTCCTGATCTGTCAAGGACTGTTCCAGAAGTTGCGAAATGAGATGCCTCCTTTAAAAGTGAGGCACTCCAATCAAATGCAGCCCTCAGTCTGCACTCGTGTGCAAGCCCAAGCAGTGCAGAGGCCATTCCATACTTCCCAGCCAAATGTTCTGGCTTCTTCTCCAATGCAGTTTCAAACGTGTGCATTGCCTTTCTGTATGATCTAAGTGTCGAAAGAATATTGCCACTCTGTTGTAGAGCAAATACTGAACTGCTACCCTGAATTGCAATTACACGACTTCAGCGCCGCTAAATTGCAATTACACGATTTCAGAGTGGCTGTAAGCATTCCAAGTTGCTGATATGCTAAACCTAATGCCTCCCACAGATTGGCATAGTTTGGATAGCCTCTAACAGCATGCTGAAGATTCCTTACTGCATCAGGCCACTCCTTCCGCCTGACTTGCAGATAGCCTAAACGGCGGAAAGACCAAAATGAACGAGGTGACTTCTGAGTTGCTTATCGTCTTGTCCTCATCTCCAGCTTTTGCCCTCGCTTGTCTTCCCCATTGCAGTTATAGGCTTAAGCCTCATAGGGTCAGGAAGCTATAAGAGAAGGTGATAAGGTGCCTGGGGAAGCCATTCTGAGGCAGAGAGGGAAGTCGTTCTGACGTAGGGTCAGGAAGCTATAAGAGAAGGTGATAAGGTGCCTAGGAAAGCCGTTCTGAGGCAGAGAGGGAAGCCGTTCTGAGACACAGAGGCAGGGGCAGGGGCAGAGGAAGAAAAAGATGGCCATGGCCATGCAGATCATCATCTTCATCAATCTGATCACACCCTTGCTCCCTTCATACTGCCCCCTCCCTATCGCCCCTATAGTGATGCCTTAATCGTCCTGCACGAGGTCCCTACCATCGACCTCTCACCCTTGCTGTGCCAACAGACAGAAGACAATGCTGGCAGTGTGAGGAAGTAGTTGACAGGCATGACATCTCGGACGATAGCCTGGTGGCCACCCGGGTCCCTTTTCTGCATCATCTTCTTAGGATCCATGTCGATTTTGGCCACATGCTTCTCGAGGTTGAGCTCAGAAGGGGACGGCAGAGGTTCGCGCTTGTAGGACCGCTGCTGGAGGAAGGCTCGACCTCAAAGGGGATGGCAGGTTGGAGGAAGGGCTCGACCTCGAAGGGGACGGCAGAGGCTCACGCCTGTCGACCGCTACGCCCTGTGACATCTCGAAGGGGACAGCAGAGGCTTGCACTTGTAGACCGCTCCGCCCTGTCTGATGTCACAGCGACTGCCTGTGGCTGGGCATCCTCCCAATCTTGCTGCTCTTCTGATGCATATGCCTATTCAAGGAGGGCCAATCCCTGCGCATCAAGCGCACACCCCTATTGGTCTGCGGTCTGGTAGGGCGCACCGATTGTTGAACGGAGCCCGACTGGGCGTTCTTGCCTTATGCTAGTGATGGTGGAGGCAGAGGAGCCTCCTGGTGATGAACATAATGGGAGAGATGGAGGGGGTAGGTTACCATGGCCGACGGCAAGATACTCTCAGCTACCAACTTGTGCCTGCTCTGATACCATGTTGAACAGTGCGTGAGAGGGAGACGAAGAACGGAGGAAGAGAGAGAAGAAGAGAGTCACGAGACACTAAAAGTGGAACCCCAGAAGTGTGTCAAGTGAGCACACATGATAGGAATATATAGAGGGGACCTAGTGCGCTATATATAGATAGACTATATATAGCTAAGCGCTATATATAGTCAAACTATATATAGCTAACAGGGGAGAATCGGCACTCTCCCATGGTTTTGGTGGAGAGATTCAACTCCCCTCATTCCAAAGAGAGCTTGGTGTCCGCTTGGTGTAGTTAGTTTAAGTATAAAGGGGTTTGATTCCCCTACTCTCTCTCCTCATGTGGGAAGGGAGCACAGGCATTCAAAAACATTGTGACACATACTTTGGTGGTATCCAAGTGCCACTACATAAATTGCTTTGTGATATGACCATTTTGATACTTTTAATTGCTTAGGATAATTCCAACCTTTAAAAAGAAAATTAGTATATGTTCTATGAAGACTTACATTTAAGAAAGGGGATACATAAAAAGTCATACATGTATATATCTTATAAGCTTAAATAGGGGGATACATTAGTCTTACAAGCTTCATTAATAGGGGTTTTTAAAGAAGTCCTTGCACGTAGGTGACATGTCTTCTTTACTATGAGTGAACCCCCCGTGATGCTATTGAACGTCTTAAAACTTATATAAACTATGGGTTATATGCTAAAATATGCAAAGAAATCAGTAACTTAATCAAATATCTTTCCATTGCATCCCCACATCCCCTACCAATTCTATTTAGATTGCTTGCACAAATGTAGAAAAATTTCATGCTTTTTGCTTGCATAAATGTAGAAAAAATTCATGATAATTTTTCATATAAACAAGCTTCAAATATGTACTTCAACATATAAATAAAGGAAAATTAGGGTAGACCCTCATGCTTCACCTTCATTATACAATCACAAATATTCTCCTAATTTTTGGTAATTTTTTAACGCACAAAAATTATTTTCATTACTTTTTTCCCTTCATTTGGCTATTTTTCATGACTTTCCCATTTATTTCAACATAAATCATTGATTTTTTTGAGTTTTTTTATTTGTGTAACTTATATGAAGTGTGATCCATCATCATACTCATTTTCATGGATCAATCCCCAAAACCCAAGAACAACACTCTTTTTCATTAAATCGTGATTGAAATAAATTGGTTAGTTGAAATTTACTTAAGGTAATTCACGATACAAAGTTGGTCATTTGTATTTTCAATGGAACGAATGAAAAAGAACATAAGGTGTCTACGCATTTTAGTACCTTATTAGCAAGTTGCCTTTTGGTGCATTGCAAAGTGACGAGTCTAGAACAACTAATAACTATCATTACAAAGTCGAAATTATTGTAGTACACCTTTGATTATGCATGGAAAGATTAAATCGCATGTCGCATTTTTAGAAAAATCTTCTTCGTAATGATTCATTAAAAAAGTCGTTATCAACCATAGGAAATTGCAAGGCATGGAAATGATTCTAAGGGATGCATGAAGTAGGTTAACTCTAGCTTCAATTGGCATAAATCGCATTTAATTGCGTAGTAGTTAGGAAAGGTTGCATAATGCACATTCATCGTACGAATAACTTCATTCAGAGATGTAGTTAGGGAAAGGCTGCATGGTTCATTGTAACATAAAACCTTAAAAGCTTAGTGGCATGAATCGTGAATGCATGTCCTAGTAGGATCAATGGAAGTTATGCTGAATTTTAACATGTGCTTTGGTCTTAACAAGAAAAGTTAGGGATTGTGAATATAGTCGTACGTAGAGGCAATGAATCGCATGCTTACGTGAATTGTGACATAATGCAACTAGTTTTTCCCCTTTTAGATCAAGACAACATCTCTAGGAACGGTCCGTCCTTGTCGTAAGACAAGTAAACTAGATTACCCAAAACACCTAAACTGCAAAGGATTCACATAGGATGGTTAAGTCGATACAATATACTCCAAGTGCTAACTAGGGTTTAGCACGTTAAGGACTTGACCTAGTCGCCCTTGTTGCCAAGTCGAAACCCTCGGGTCCTGCCCACATTCACAGAATGTAGGGACAATTTTGGATGCACTTGCAAGAAACAATCTAGGGTTTCTACCCTAAGGATCACTCAATCAAATGTTGAAACTCGGATTGAGCTGGAACCCCTAGGACCTGTCGGCCTAGTGCAATTGGAAACGGGTTGGGTAGGAAGACACCCTAAACCCTCATTCTCATCTATTCATGATTCCGTGACCAGAAGACGTCATTTGATGGGTGAAATGATCCCATGGAATAGATGCGACAATTGTGCAACAAGTTGCGACGTTGCATGATCTTCTGGTATGATCACAAGAGGGTTGCCAATTGCTTGGAATGAGATTGGCAAATTCTTGCGCAAGTTCATCATGCAAGAGGATGAGTAGTCATCCTGTTGTATCACCTTTCTTGGGAAAAGTTGCCAAGATAAGGAAATTAGGTATTTGCTTGGAAGTAAAGGACCAATCAATAATTTGAAGCGACATGGTCGCCATGATTTACTGTTAATAAAACCTAAGGTATTGATTAAGTTGGGTTAATAGGGTACGGCCTTAACCCAAGGACAAAAGGGAGAATAGACAAACCCTTGGGGATCTTGCCAAGTCGCAATTGATCCCAGATCAAATGCTTGATGCATTCGGAGAGAAGAATTCACTCCTTAGAAATTGGCCAAATAACGACCACTGGAAATGATTGTGCTTGTAACAGTTTAGAGAGCATTGTTTTCTTTGTTTTCTCAAGGAACTAAAGGATGAAAAGATATCTAATTCTTCATGAAGGCCTGAATGGAGAGGCAGCCTCAGTTACCCCCGACTATCTGCCTGACCCTAACCAAGGGGGTTGTTAGCCGCACTGGGAAGGTGGACCGAACCTGCCACGTGAGATCTCTTTGTTGAGCGCTACTTGGAGCAGGAGGACGCTTGGGTGCCAGGGGGGGCTCTTGCCGTAAATCCCTTGCCTTAGGGGCCCTGCACAAGAGGCCAACGTGACTCAGGATTGGATCTCGAGGCCTGCATAATAGTCTACGGCTGAAATCCTAGATTAGTGATCCCTGTGGATTGGTAGATAGCCTTCGGGCGGATTATGGATTAGCTTGGTGGCTGGACTTTATGAATGTATTCCAAAGATAAATATGATAACTTGTTGAAAAGGAACTTGTTTGACACTGTTTTTCTATGTCAAGTGCTAAGACTACGTGAAGGAACAAGTGTTTAAATGGCTAATTAATGAAGCTATTTGATGTATGTCCAACTAAATGTGGTAGGTAATTAGACAACTAAAGCAACCCTGAGGAAAGTGCGGTGAATGTGGCCATGGGTCCGTCCTACGGATGGGTGGTCCCGGTTGGCCGGGAACTTTTCTCAATTGTAATGGACAACAAGGAGTTCTTCTCAAAGTAAATGAACACCAAGGGCGCTGATCTAGAGTTAAATAACAACAAAAATCCCGATTTATGCTGTTTTAGGGGAATGGAATGGGACTATGCCTTATGGGCAGAGAGGTCGAGCCTTGCATCCCTCTCGTTTCCCATTTTCCTTGAACCAAGTCTAGCATGAATCCCTTCATCCCTGGCATTTCTGTGTAAAGTAGTTCTCTTGGGGTTCGACGCGGATTCAGGTCGGTCCTAAGTGGGAACGGCCGGATTACTTCTACTACGTGGCAGATGCAGAAAGTCCTAGATCGCAAGCCCCATAACATTCCATGGGAGTACCAAGCAGATCTTTCTAGACTCTCTTTTCACTGGACTGCTAAGAAAGGGAACAGGTGGACACGTTACAGTTGGTATCAGAGCGAACCAACGAAGGATTTGTTTTTTATAAGAAATCTTAATAAGAAGAAGTTAAGAAAATGTTGCTGTTAAAAACATTTCCTTACTTTCGATTCTGTCTTACAGAATTATGAAGCATGAAACAGGTTCTTAGTATTCCGATTCATGTTTATGACCGCGATGCATTACCCAGATTATCGACAAAGGATCGATATGATGAACATCCTAGACCGTATTTATAATCCATCGCTTTTGTACGTGGAATGAAGGTGGACGGGTGACTCAGGAATCTACTACATAGCTGCCCACTAGCTTGCGTACCTTCGAACCAACCTAAAGAGAATCAAGTGGTTGGAGGACCTGAAGATTGTGAAGCTGTTCATTTTTGTGGAGGCTCACGTAAACTCAACTTTACATATCGAAGGTCGGAGGGTTGAGCTGAACTCATATGTATATGAGGAAGTGACCCGCATAATCCACGCCGGCATGATCAAGGTGCTCGGACGCTACAAGAAGAATGGGTACCAAATGAAAGGATACCCTAATCTTCTGATGACTTATCGATTCCTGGAGATCCATGACCCGAAACCACACTATTATCCAGTTCTCGTAGCTAAATGTAACACGACATTATTCTCCCCGAACTAATGTAACAGTTGCTCTGTCATCACAAGAATTATTGTACTCCGAAAGGGTTATATCCATATAAATAAAATAAGGCTTCTTTTTATCAATGTCTGTCTTGTCTATGAGAATTGATAAAAAGTTAAGTGGCTAGGGTTCTTGGTTGATAGCTGAATTGGGTATGAAATATAAATCATAACGATTAGCAAGTTATAACGATAAGAATCCTCTATCCAGGCACAACCCCAGGTACAAGTTCCCAGTTCGCCCCCTACATCAAGTATGGCCGTCAGAGCGGAGTTTTGAGCCCGGGATGTTTCTAAAATCTGCCAAAAAATCCAAAATTCAGGGGAAAAATATTTAACATCGAAGGTGGCGGCTGCAGCTAGGACGATTTTAAGCACCAAGTGAAAGACGGTTTTTAAAAGACGCCCGAGCGACACATGTGGATTTTTAATAAATTTTCAGACTATAGTGTGGGATGTCAGGAGTTTCCAGTCAATGCGGGATGTCAAGCCAGAAGCGTAGGATTTTTTAGAGCTCGAATTGGAGTCCAGACGAGAAAGGGGCCACAAATTGGCCAAGATACGAAGAGGTGGCCAAACTTAGGACCAAAGGGGGGGGAGACCCTTTGGAGCCTTGACCCCCCATCCCCCCCGCCCCCCCCAAATTTATGCAAGAAGATGAAGAAAATGTGGAGCGAGAACGTGATGGCGTGAAGCAACAGGGCAGCCGAAATTTGCGCCCTCTCCTCATGATGGATGATTTCCTGGCTGTAAAGAAGGTATGCAATAAAGATTGGAGGGTAACTTCTCCCTCTTGGCTGATGCTATTGCCGGTATTCCCACATGGAATGGCTGTGTGGATGAAGAGAACAGATTCTAGCCTTTCTCTCTCATCCCTCTCTGTCTTCTTTATGGGTTGTTCGTGTGTACCATCTTGATGAAGGAATCAGGGAAGGAGAAGGAAGGAAATGGTGGTGGAAATTGATGGAGATGTTGAAGATTGAAGTGCAACATTGGATTGAAAGCAATGGAGGCTCTGTTTTCTGATTATACAATCATTCTAGGCATCTCGGGTTACGTAAAAACATGGTATGATCATTTTTATGAAGAAAATGAAGGATTTTTTATAGTTTATGATAATAATTATGTTCTTATTGGATGAAAATTTGTTTGTGTGATGTTTGCATTATGAGTAATTGCTGTTTATTAGAAAATTTTGGTTTTGCAATGATTTACATGCTTTATTTAATTCCTGTAAACCCGAAAGGCAGTTTTTAAGTGACAAAATGGTAGTTTTTCCGTTTCGGGTGGGTAAAAGGTGTTCCCTTGGAGGGAATATGGAAGATAAATTGAATGTTAGTATGCTGAAGTGATTGGAACAAGAAAAACAAGAAAATAGTATATTTTATTTCCAAATAAATCAAGAAAATGGAAAAAATAAGGAAAAAAATAGAAACACATCTTGGAAAAATAAGAAAAAATATAATGATTGTCCGTAGATGTGTTTGAGGGATGGTTTGCCCTTGCAAGTCCTGTCAATACCTGTGAGCACCGCACTTTGGACATGTCTCCATAGTCTTGTATTCTCCTGGAAATAGTATGCAATGGTTGATACATGCATGGATGTTGTTGTAGTCCATGCCAAGCTTTCGTAAAACATGTCGCGCATCATCACAAGACTCAGGCATGGTTTTTGCAAGTGGTAATATATGATACTTCAGTAACTTGAAAAAAAACTCATAAAACACCTTGAAAAAGCACAAATATTTTTTATGATAGTGCCAAAAAGAAATCAACGAAGCGTATGTACAAGGTACTTGAATAACTCAGTCACACTCGCATTGCTCCACCCATATTTTGCTTGCACACTTAGGAGTGCAAGCAGTGTCTTCAGGCGAGATACTCAACACCAATCATATAATGGTATGGATGCTTCCTCTCTAAGCGGATCAAATGTCTCGACATCCATGGGCATCAATGCATCGGTCATTGCCTCCATCTCAGGCTCCAAGATTGTAGGAAAGTCTAGAAGGCTACCTGTCTCCTTTAGTATTAACGATATAGATTGGGTAGTACCATTGAAGTGGTGGATTGGCTCTGGCAATCCATCCATCACACATCCACAAACTCTTCTAACTAGCCACAAAGGGTGCACTCCTCCTTGGGACAAGACGTTATCTCCTTAGATAAAAAATTCGCCAGCCACACCAAATGCTTTTGTATATGGTATTCACTTAGCTTGCGAATACAGTGCATGATTGATATACACTTTTCTTACCGTTTGCTCAAAATCTGAGATCGCCTTATCAATGATCTCTGATTGAAACTCATCGAAGCATCGTACATGTTCTATAGACAATCAAAGTTTTAGTCTAATTACCAGCTTACATTGAGAGCAAGGATATGTGACACGCTGATTAAGATACACCTCGCGATCTTGAACATCACCACCTTCATCGTTTTCCATTTGGTTTACGTTACAACAAACAATTTGTTCTTGTTATCATTCCTTTTATCTTTCTTAAATTGTTTGAGAATGGATTTCTTCTCTTGTAACTCAACAAAATTAACATATGTAAAGTCTCCACCCATCCAGAAATTAACGTATGTTGGAGTGTTTTCTATCTCGTGGTATTGTATCAAACCTCACCGGACCTTGCCACCATGACTATGACTACCACTACCACTACCACTACCACTACCACTACCACTAATACTACAAACAAGAAAAGAAGAAGTTAAAGAAGATCTTACCCTCTCTTTGTTTTTTATCCATTCATTGCTCAACCAACAATATCCCTACTTCATCTCGAGATGAGGACATCTCGATTCCTCCAAGGGGGAGAGAATGTAATATTTCCATTTGAAAAAAATATTACTAAACCAACCTTCCACTCATCGTAAACTCGTGCAAAGGTTATCCCCAGTGCCGGCAGTTAACCTATAACTGCACGCGAGAAATGGAGAACTTCATCTTGGCAAGGTAAGGCTGGGGATTCAAACCCGCATAGCTGCGCGGAAACATCCTCTTGGGATGAGGTTAAGAGGATAATTTTGAAATTAATTTCAAATGTTTTTAACTATTCCTTCTCCCCCAGCCGATGCACGGCTAGAGGAGAGAAAGTGTGGGGGGATGAGCTAGTAGGGGCTCCATGAGGAAAGGGAGGGAGAGAGCCATGAAAAGTGCCACGTTTGGGGGGGGGGGGGTCCCCTCTACCCCCTGGACTATAAAACCCCCCCATAGTGGAGGGGGGGTTCGTAGTAAAGGAGGAGACAGGCTGCGTAAGGCTGCAGGTGACGTCGTAGAGGAGGAGAAGCTGAGTGCTACGTGGAAGGAGAAGGAAGCTGAATCGCCGCGTTGCAGAAGGAGCCACCGCCAATTCATGAAGGCCTGCCACCTGTGATTGGAGGCCAATGCCGTGAGAGAGGGAGGTCGCTATCGCAACCACTGTAGGCCATGGGCCAACGTCGCCATCTCCTGACAAGTGAATCTCCCCACTCAACGTCAGTACCACCTCCCCCTTTTCCATGACATTATCATCTCCCCCCTTTCCACGCGGTGTACTAATCCCTAGAAGCTTCTTAGAAGCTTCATTAAAAAGCTTCTAAGGGGCTTCTCTAAGCCCCCTTTCCCATTAGATCCCCCACAAACCCCTTCCTAGGCTGGACATAAAGTTCCCTTCCCGCAAGGCCCCCATCAAACCCATCCTTAGGTTCGGGACTTTGAAGAAGAAGAAGCCTATAAGGCCCTTCCTACCAAATCTCCCACAAGCTCCCCTAGGCTCGAGATTTGAAGAGAAGAAGGGAAAGCCTATAAGGCCCTTTTCCCCCAATCACCCACAAGCCCACCCCTAGGTTCAGGATTTAAAGTCTCCATTCCCGCAAGGTCCTTCTCAAGAATCGTTTCGCTAATCCCCCTTCTTTTTCCAAAAGAAAGAAGGCCCAAGCTCCAAACCCTAAGACCTTCCATAAGCCAAATCCCACAAGTCAGTACTTCTGTCAAGGATCCATACTTCAAAGGGAATCTCCTTGTATGAGGGAGACAGGCAAAGATTTTAAGGTTGCATACCAAAGCGAGTAATTCAAATCTGCGAAGGCAAACCAGAAGCCGAAATCACGATGGCCCCTAAAAAGTCACAAGGCGCACCTGTAGGAGGATCATCTCCTAGTATTCATGTGGATATCTCACTGAGCCCACAAGTCCAGGTTTTCTTCCTATTTTTGATTTACGTAGAAGTATTGCAATTATGCATGGGTATTTCATGGAACTAGGATGCACTAATGCTTGTCAAATCCACCTAGCTAAATGCGATTGAAATAAATTGGTTAGTTGAAATTTACTTAAGGTAATTCACGATACGAAGTTGGTCATTTGTATTTTCAATGGAACGAATGAAAAAGAACATAAGGTGTCTACGCATTTTAGTACCTTATTAGCAAGTTGCCTTTTGGTGCATTGCAAAGTGACGAGTCTAGAACAACTAATAACTATCATTACAAAGTCGAAATTATTGTAGTACACCTTTGATTATGCATGGAAAGATTAAATCGCATGTCGCATTTTTAGAAAAATCTTCTTCGTAATGATTCATTAAAAAAGTCGTTATCAACCATAGGAAATTGCAAGGCATGGAAATGATTCTAAGGGATGCATGAAGTAGGTTAACTCTAGCTTCAATTGGCATAAATCGCATTTAATTGCGTAGTAGTTAGGAAAGGTTGCATAATGCACATTCATCGTATGAATAATTTCATTCAGAGATGTAGTTAGGGAAAGGCTGCATGGTTCATTATAACATAAAACCTTAAAAGCTTAGTGGCATGAATCATGAATGTATGTCCTAGTAGGATCAATGGAAGTTATGCTGAATTTTAACATGTGCTTTGGTCTTAACAAGAAAAGTTAGGGATTGCGAATATAGTCGTACGTAGAGGCAATGAATCGCATGCTTACATGAATTGTGACGTAATGCAACTAGTTTTTTCCCTTTTAGATCAAGACAACATCTCTAGGAACGGTCCGTCCTTGTCGTAAGACAAGTAAACTGGATTACCCAAAACACCTAAACCGCAAAGGATTCGCATAGGATGGTTAAGTCGATACAATATACTCCAAGTATAACTACGGTTTAGCACGTTAAGGACTTGACCTAGTCTCCCTTGTTGCCAAGTCCAAAACCTCAGGTCCTGCCCACATTCACGGAATGTAGGGACAATTTTGGACGCACTTGCAAGAAACGATCTACGGTTTCTACCCTAGGGATCACTCAATCAAATGTTGAAACTTGGATTGAGTTGGAACCCCTAGGACCTGTCGACCTAGTGCAATTGGGAACGGGTTGGGTATGAAGACACCCTAAACCCTCGTTCTCATCTATTCATGATTCCGTGACCAGAAGACGTCGTTTGATGGGTGAAATGATCCCATGGAATAGATGCGACAATTGTGCAACAAGTTGCAACGTTGCATGATGTTGTGGTATGATCACAAGAGGGTTGCCAATTCCTTGGAATGAGATTGGTACATTCTTGCGCAAGTTTATCTTGCAAAAGAGGATGTGTAGTTATCCTGTTATATCACCTTTCTTGGAAAAAGCTGCCAAGATAAGGGAATTAGGTATTTGGTTGGAAGTAAAGGACCAATCAATAATTTGAAGTGACATGGTCGCCATGATTTACTGTTAATAAAACCTAAGGTATTGATTAAGTTGGGTTAATAGGGTATGGCCTTAACCCAAGGACAAAAGGGAGAATAGACAAACCCTTGGGGATCTTGCCAAGTCACAATTGATCCCGGATCGAATGCTGGATGCATTCTGAGAGAAGGATTCACTCCTTAGAAATTGGCCAAATAACGACCACTGGAAATGATTGTGCTTGTAACAGTTTAGAGAGCACTGTTTGCTTTGTTTTCTCAAGGAACTAAAGGATGAAAGGATATCTAATGCTTCAGGTTGAAGGCCTGAAGGGAGAGGCAGCTCAGTTACCCCCGACTTTTTGCCTGACCCTAACGAAGGGGTTGTTAGCCGCACCGAGAAGGTGGACCGAACCCGCCACATGAGGCCTCTTTATTGAGCGCTACTTGGAGCAGGAGGACGATGGGTGCCAGGGGGCTCTGACCGTAAATCCCTCGCATTGCGGGCCTTGCACAAGAGGCCAACGTGACTCGGGATTGGATCTCGAGGCCTGCATAATAGTCTACGACTGTAATCTTGGATTAGTGATCCCTGTGGATTGGTAGATAGCCTTCGGGTGGATTATGGATTAGCCTGGTGGCTGGACTTTATGAATGTATTCCAAAGATAAATATGTTAACCTGTTGAAAAGGAACTTGTTTGACACTGTTTTTCTATGTCAAGTGCTAAGATTATGTGAACGAACCAGTGTTTAAATAGCTAATTAATGAAGCTGCTTGATGTATGTCCAACTAAATGTGGTAGGTAATTAGACAACTAAAGCAACCCTGAGGAAAGTGCGGTGGATGTGGCCATGGGTCCGTCCTACGGATGGGTGGTCCCGGTTGGCCGGGAACTTTTCTCAATCGTAATTGACAACAAGGAGTTCTTCTAAAAGGAAATGAACAGCAAGGGCGCTGATCTAGAGTTAAGTAATAACAAAAATCCTGATTTATGCTATTTTAGGGGAACGGAATGGGACTGTGCCTTATGGGCGGAGAGGTCGAGCCTTGCATCCCTCTCGTTTCCCATTTTCCTTGAACCAAGTCTAGCATGAATCCCTTCATCCCTGGCATTTCTACGTAAAGTAGTTCGCTTGGGGTTCGACGCTAGTTGCCGTTCAGGAAATGACCATTAGGGGAAACCCTGATTCAGGCCGGTCCTAAGTGGGAATGGCCAGATTACCTCCGTTACGTGGCAGACACGGAAAGTCCTAGATCGCAAACCCCATAACATTCCATGGGAGTGCCGGGCAGAGCTTTCTAGACTTTCTTTTCACTGGACTGCTAAGACGTGTTCTGAAAGGGAACAGGTGGACACGTTAGAGTTGCTATCAGAGCGAACCAACAAAGGATTTGTTTTTTTATAACAAATCTCAATAAGAACATTTCCTTAATTTCGATGCTGTCTTAAAGAATTATGAAGCATGAAACAGGTTCTTAGTATTCCGAGTCATGTTTATGACTGCGATGCATTCCTCGGATTATCGACAAAGGATCGATATGATGAACATTCTAGACGTATTTATAATCCATCACCTTTGTATGTGGAATGGAGGTGGACGGGTGACTTAGGAATCTACTATATAGCTGCCCACTGGCTTGCGTACCTTCAAACCAACCTAAAGAGGATCAAGTGGTTGGAGGACCTAAAGATCGTGAAGCTGTTCATTTTTGTGGAGGCTCACGTAAAGTAAACTTTACATATCGAAGCTCGAAGGGTTGAGCTGAACTCATATGTATATGAGGAAGTGACACGCATAATCCCCGCCGATAGGATGAAGGTGCTGGGATGCTACAAGAAGAATGGGTACCAAGGGAAAGGATACCCTAATCTTCTGATGACTTATCAATTCTTGGAGATCCATAAACCGAAACCATACTATTATCCAGTTCCCCTAGCTAAATGTAGCACGACATTATTCTCCCCGAACTAATGTAACAGTTGCTCTGTCATCACAGGAATTATTGTACTCAGAAAGGGTTATGTCCATATAAATAAAATAATGCTTCTTTTTATCAATGTCTGTCTTGTCTATGAGAATTGATAAAAAGTTAACTGGCTAGGGTTCTTGGTTGATAGCTGAATTGGGTATGAAATATAAATCATAACGATTAGCAAGTTATAACGATAAGAATGTTCTATCCAGGCACAACCCCAGGTACAGGTTCCCAGTTCACCCCCTACATCAAGTACGGCCGTGAGAGCAGAGTTTTGAGCCCGGGATGTTCCAAAAATTTGCCAAAAAATCCAAAATTCAGGGGAAAAATATTTAACATCGAAGGTGGCAGCTGCAGCTAGGACGATTTTAAGCACTAAGTGAAAGATGGTTTTTAAAAGACGCCCGAGTGACACATGTGGATTTTTAATAATTTTTTCGACTACAGTGTGGGATGTCAGGAGTTTCCAGTCAGTGCGGGATGTCAAGCCAGATGCGCAGGATTTTTTAGAGCTCTAATCGGAGTCCGGACGAGAAAGGGGCCACAAATTGGCCAAGATATAAAGAGGTGGCCAAACTTAGGACCAAAGGGGGGGGGCCTTTGGAGCCTTGACCCCCCCCCCCCCCCCAATTTTATGCAAGAAGATGAAGAAAACGTGGAGAGAGAACATGATGGCGTGAAGCAATAGGGCGGCCGAAATTTGCATCCTCTCCTCATGATGGATGATTTCCTGGCTGTGAAGAAGCTATGCAATAGAGATTGGAGGGAAACTTCTCCCTCTTGGCTGATGCTATTGCCGGTCTTCCTGCATGGAATGGCTGTGTGGATGAGGAGAACAGATTCTAGTCTTTCTCTCTCCTCCCTCTCTCTCTTCTCTATGGGTTGTTCATGTGTACCATCTTGATGAAGGAATCGGGGAAGGAGAATGAAGGAAATGGTGGTGAAAATTGATGGAGATGCTGAAGATTGAAGTGCAACATTGGATTGAGAGCAATGGAGGCTCCGCTTGCTGATTATGAAATCATTCAAGGCATCTCGGGTTACATAAAAACACGGTATGACCATTTTTATGAAAAAAATGAAGGATTTTTTAAAGTTTATGATGATAATTATGTTCTTATTGGATGAAAAATTGCTTGTGTGATGTTTGCATTATGAATAATTGGTTTTTATCAGAAAATTTTGGTTTTGCAATGATTTACATGCTTTATTTAATTCCCGTAAACCCAAAAGGTGGTTTTTAAGTGGCAAAATGGTAGTTTTTCCGTTTCGGGTGGGTAAAAGGTGTTCCCTTGGGGGGAATATGGAAGATAAATTGAATGTTAGTATGCTGAAGTGATTGGAACAAGAAAAACCAGAAAATAGTATATTTTATTTCCAAATAAATCAAGAAAATGAGAAAAATAAGGGAAAAATAGAAACACATCTTGGAAAAATAAAAAAATATATAATGATTGTTCATAGATGTGTGATAGTGATAAAGCATGAGGTTTAACCTCAGTTTGCCCTATCTCCTTGTCAAAGTTTGTGATTTATCACTATGTATACATCAAAACATGCTAAAATGAACCTTTACACCTATGCAAGGAAAGCAATACCTAAACGTAGGGGGTTGAGATGTTTGAATGGTGTGATTTGTGTGCTGATTGTTGCTGATTTTCTGATGCATACTATGACATAGAGTCCGTGTTATTTTGATTAAGAGGATAGTAGCACGAGTGTCGTCTCAGTGCTATCCTTTCATCGCCGCAATGGATCACGGAATAAGCAATTCAAAGCTTGGTTGTGCACAAGCACGTTGCTGATTTGAAATTATGTTTGAGCACTTTAGAATCGTTCACTTTGCATGTGCATGAAACCATGGTATCGGAATAAAATGCCTAGATGCATAACACCTGTTTTCAATGACAATGACCCACGTTGTCAAAGGGTTTTCGAAAGCAAAGTCGCGACCACAGAGGACCTTGACTAATTTCAGGATAGAAGATCAATCATACGAATAAGTAAGATGAGAGGATTTGTGAGCAGCAAAAGCGGCAGAAAACAGAGGACATGTTTATACTCTGGATGGTAGAAAAACATTGCATTTCTTAGAGAAGTTAGATGCCCATTCAAGTGAATCTGTTGTGAAAAGTCTACTCGAATACTGGAGTACTCATACACCTTGTCTTCCCATGAAACATGGAACTTGATTTCTTACATGTACACTGCAATCAATAACATCTTTCCAGTAAATACAAACAATGTATACTGCTTTTGGTCATTCTGAGAATGTCCACATGAGACTTGGCATAAAATTTGCACATCCACCCATTCCATGGCAAAGCAGCAAACTCATGAAGTCCCATCTATTGCAGTCATACTGCATTTTTCTCTACTTGGACAGTCAATCTCCACTTTGAAAACCATATACGGGTCCATCAATGATTGCATCATCTTGCTAGCTGACTGTACTTAAAATTTATATTCTTTGAAGGAAAGAATGCCAAAGAAGTAATTCAAAACAGTTGTTGCTGAATCCCAGAACTAGACTGAGTATCCTTAGTTGGTGCTAAATTTGAGAACAAGACTAAGTATCCTTAAAATTTTCCTCAGGTAGAGCTCAAGATCTGATAAAAACTGTGTGACCAAGGAACAAAACATGATCAGCACAAACTAATCTCGAGTCAAACTGGAGGCCCTTTATAATGCAAAATAGCAAGATTGTCCCCCCATACTTATTCGAGTTAAGTGTAAGATTGTCAGTGATCTTAAAAAAACCCATTCTCATAAAAAAAAAGTGTCAGCTCACTGCTACAACTAGGCCGTCAGTGATTGTTGCTTCTGCAGAGCTCACTTTGGTTACAGTGGATGCTCCTAACTCTTTACCAGCATAGAATACCAATGTCAGAAGCTTTAGTGTCTGAACAACAGATTCCTCATCAAAAAGGAAATTTCCATTTAATAGAAACTGCAAAATATCAGATGATGTGAGCAGTACTTCTACCAATTGCGATAAAGTGCCTAGCTCCTCAAACAAAGAACCGGGTCGCTAGATTCAACACTGTAGTCTTCACAAACACTACAATGTTCAAGAATATTACAGTCTCCACGAATATGCAGGTCAGAGTCTGCAGCTATACTCATAAGCCAGTGGCCCTCCATCACATGTAATGCCACATGAATCTGATAAAACCATGTGAGAATCTGATAAATATATACTCATAAGCCAGCGGCCCTCCATCATATATCTCTAATTTGCAAATATCCATGAGCACTGTTGCCAGCAATTGGACATTCAAGTTTCCAAGACACATTGTAAGGAACACATATAACAATGTGCCTCCAGGAAACCAGCTTGCCAACCTTCTTCAAGACTCCAGCTATATAAATGTCCACGGCTCTTCTTCAAGACTCCAGCTATGTTAGCCTTGCTCTCGAAAAATACCTCCTATCATGACCAGTAATTAGCTGCCACAGATGATTAACCTCCACCAAAAAAACGCTCCCCCATTCGAGCTTCCTTCCTTTTTTTCCAAAAAACTTCTCCCCAATTCTTTTCTTCACCATCCTCTGTTCCTTCCACAATAGCTCCCCTTTTTCCAGAAAAACGGCCCCTTTTTTTATCAGAAAAGCGGCCCAGCCACTAAAGCAAACAAGTAGCATGGTTTTTTTTTTGAATGGATTTCCACATCAATTGCCTGGCCACTTGCACCTACCAAGGGCTGATGAAGCATAATCCAAGTGTTTGGCATTGCGAATCTTTTTCCCTTAGTACCTCCTGCAAGCACTATGGCAGCTGTAGATGCAGCCAGACCAAAAGCAAGAGTACAAAACATCTCGCGACAAAGCTGGATAGCATCATAAATGACCATAGTTGCACGTGTAGCACCTCTGGGACTATTGATGAATTGGTGGATGTCTGCACTAGCATCTTGAGCATCCAAGAGAAGCAATTTACTGACAATCTAATCTCTTGCCATTCTTCACAACGTTTACTGTTGGGCATGGCATATGTGTTATAAAACATAAGATATTGGCTAGTTTACTGCTTTCTGTTGCCCAGAACAAATGCATGAATAGTTCCACTGCTTAAAAAGCGTGCAAGCTTCTCATAAGTGTCACTTCCTTCAAGGTGCTCATAGAATTCCTCGGCTCTGATAGGAGTAAGCTGAATATGAGTGGACGTCACAACAACAAAGCCTTGAGTCTTCAAAGTGTGTAAAATTCTCTCAACATGACCTGACTGAACATCATCTGGCTTAATCACTACCAAAATAAGTTGAGTCTCTGATCCTTCCATCAACAATGGACATAGATACAAGCTTGACTTTTAAAGATCCACCACTCCAAAACTTAGTTGTACCCTTCAAAACTTTAACTATGCCATTCATAGGCTTCAGATATAACAGAACTTAACTTGTAATGTTGCAAAGTACATTTCGAAGCCTTGGAGCAGGATGATGTCTGTCTTCGTAGAAGTGCACCGTGCGATGGATGACCTATGGGCTCCTCCATGGCATGAAGATCAACTAGCAGTCTTCTTCTGAGTTCTGCATACCTTTAGTCCACCAAGCATTTGCATTAGATAAGAATCTTATATGCAGCTACCTTTGTGAAAGCACATCCTGAAAGAGGGAATTGGGAGAAGCCTTATGGTGACTATCTACGGCCTTATCAGTTAAGTTGTTGATTTGAGCAACTGCAATTTCTTATATCACAAATAAATAAATAAATAAATATATATATATATCTAGCAGTTATAGCAGGCACATTGAATGTATCAAACATTATTTGTGTCATCTTCTCTCTATTGGCCTTGGGATTCAGTGGAGCTTCTGTGAGGAGGATTGTTTGCTCTTCCTTAATGACCTATGTTGCAGCCCTTAACTTTTCAGCTGCAGAAACCTCCATTGCAAGATCCAAGGTAGATGGTAATCGATCTTCTAGTGCTTTTGAAACTGATCCAAACTTCCCAAACATATCCACCACTATGCTTCCAAACTCCTCTCCACTATACTCGCACGCAGAAAAAAAATGTAAACACAATGACTAAGTATGTACAAAGTAACAAATGTCACACACACAACTTTTTGGTGGATTTCACACCTCGAATGCGCAGCAGTACGACAACGTTGAGTGTGGAAAGGCATCCTAAGCTGTAGGATAGACGTTCGGTTCTTGGGGGATTATTTGGTAAGGACACATGGTATCTCCTCGAAACCTTAAAAATGAAGAGTGGAGTTTGTTCATTTGTTTTATATGTTGAGTAGCACATCAAGGGGCCAATCCTTGCAATGTAGGAGAGCTGCAGTGGGGCCGCGGTGTTTCTACCGAGAGGTTGTCTCCCATGTATGTGATTATCGTTTGTAACCTGTCCATCTCTTATCTTCAGGACACGTCTTAGCAGTCCATCAAAAAGGATGTCTAGAAAGCTCCGCCCGGCCGGCACTCCCATGGAATGTCACGGGGTTTGCGATCTAGGACTTTCCGTGTCTGCCATGCAACAGAAGTATTCCGGCCATTCCCACTTAGGACCGACCTGAATTAGGGTTTTCCCTATTGGTCATTTCCTAACGGCAACTAGTGTCGAACCCGAGCGAACTACTTTACGCAGAAATGCCAGGTCAGAAGCGAATTCATGATGTACTTGGTTCAAGGAGAATGGGAAACGAGAGGGATGTAAAGCTCAACCTCTCTGCCATAAGGCATAGTCCCATTCGGTTCCCCTAAAACAGCGTGAATCGGGATCAGTTATAACTCTAGGTCAACGCTCTTGTTGTTCATGTTCTTTGAACGATCTTCCTGCTGTCCATCTTGATTGAGAAAATTTCTCGGCCAACCGGGACCACCCATCCATAGGATAGACCTATGGCCACATCCACCGCACTTTTCTCAAGTTGTTTTAGTTATTTAATTACCTAGCACATTTAGTTGGACATCTATCAATCAGCTTCCTTAATTAGCCCGTTAGGCACTGGTTCCTTTACGTAATCATAGCACTTGACATAGAAAAGCAATGTCAAACAAGTTCCTTTTTAACAGGTTATCATATTTATCTTTGAAATACATAAGTCTAGCCCATAGGCTTATCCACAATCCACCCGAAGGCTATCCAGCAATCCACAGGGATCACTAATCCAAGATTCCGCCCATAGACTAGTATGCGGGCCTCGAGATCCAATCTCGAGTCATGTTAGCCTCTTGTGTAGGGCCCGGAAGGCGAGGGATTTACGGCCAGAGTTCCCCCTGACACCCAAGCATCCTCCTGCTCCAAGTAGCGCTCAATGGAGAGACCTCTCGCAATGGGTTCGGTCCACCTTCCTGGCACGGTTAACGATCCCCTTGGTTAGGGCTAGGCAGGCAGTCGGGGGTAACTAAAGCTGCCTCTCCTCTCAGGCCTTCAACGTGAAGCATTAGATATCCATTTATTCTTTAATTCTTTGATCAAACAAAGCAAAACAGTGCTCTTAAATCTGTAACAAGCACAATCATTTCCATTGGTCGTTATTGTTGGCGAATTGCTAAGGAGTGAATCCTTCTTTCCGAATGCATACAACACTCGATCCGGGATCAATTGCGGTTTTGGCAAGATCCCCTATATTCTAGGTTAGGGCATACCCTATTAACCCAACTTAATCAATACCTTAAGTTCATATGTTATTCCAATTTATTGGCTTGTCCTTTGCTTCCAAGCAATTATCTTTATCCCAGAAGGATACTATATTAGGATGATTATTTATCCTCTTGCAAGATAACTTGCGTAAGAATCTGCCAACCTCATTCCGAGAATTGGCCATTCCCTTGTGATCTAATCACAAGATCATATGACTCTGCACTTGTTGCACAAGTGTCGCATCAAGCTATGGGACTATTCTACCCATCAACGGTGTCTTCTAATCCCGGTGTCATGATTAGGTATAACAACCCGTTTGTGATTGCATTAGGTTGACATTTTCGGTCCTAGGGTTTCGAGTTTCAACTTTTCAGCGAGAGACCCTTGGGGAAAAACCCTAGACCTTTTCTCGCTAGTATGTCTTGCTTTCCCTTAAGCTCAATAAGTTAGATCAGAAGCAGGAGTCTAGTGAAGAACCTTCATGGCTAAAGGAGTACGCAGACTTATTTTTGGAGAGCTGACAGAACTCCCGCCTCAAAGAGAAGTGGATCATGAGATCAAGCTAGTGCCAGGAGCTATGCCAATTGCAAAGAGACCTTATAGGATGTCTATCCCGGAAGCAATTGAGCTGAAGGAGAAACTCAAGCAACTGCTAGAGCAGGGCTACATCCGTCCTAACAATTCACCATGGCGAGCTCCAGTTCTGTTCCAAAAAAAGAAAGATGGAATGCTTTGACTGTGTATTGGTTACAGAGGGTTGAATCAATCAACTGTTAAGAACAAGTACCCTATTCCTAGAATAGATGAGCTTCTTGATCGACTTCAGGGTGCGAAGATCTTCTCCAAGATTGATCTCAGGTCTGGTTACTATCAAATAAGGATCAAGGAAGAAGATATCCCAAAGACGGCCTTCAATACAAGATATGGACACTTTGAGTTCCTAGTTATGTCATTCGAGCTTACGAATGCACCTACTGTCAAGATTGTGGGAGAGAAGGAAGGAGTCTCACTTGTAGCTTTCTTGCTTGCACAATGGGGGAATACACACAAGGGTGGAGGCTGAAAACAGTTTTCCTCTTCTTAGTTGTGTAAGCCAAAAAGAACTCTCATACAAAGAAATAGAAGAACCCTATATATGGGTCTCAAACCAAACTCAACTAACTAAGGTGGCATACTAACTGAGCCACGAACTAGAGTAGATAAGGATAGCTATCATGTAGCTATTATTCATGGGCGGTGTACCAACCGCGTCTGCAACTGACAAGTCGGTGACATAAATACACAGCGGTCACCCTGGCGTATCACGAGTGGAGCTCGATATCTCAACACTCCCCCTCGAGCTCAATCCCAATTCCTGCACACCAAGCAGGTCTTTGAACTTGTGCAGCTTCTCTGCACCCAATGCCTTCGTAAATATGTCAGCTACCTGATCCTCTGTGCTGACATAAACTAGATCAATAAGACCTAGTAAAACCCTCTCCCGCACATAGTGATAATGCACCTCAATGTGCTTTGTTCTAGCATGATAGACTGGGTTATTTGCCAAGTGTATACTACTCATGTTGTCACAATAAATGACAAGTGGCCCATGTGTAGACTGATGCATATCATAAAGTAGCTTATGCAACCAAGCTACCTCACATGCAGCCATTGCTGCACCCCTGTACTCAGCCTCTGTGCTCGACAAGGCAACTGTAGGCTGTTTCTTGCTGCTCCAAGTGACTGCAGCACTCCCAAAAGAGAACACATATCCACTGGTAGATCGTCTATCAGAAATGCTACCAGCCCAATCAGCATCAGTGTATCCATGCAACTGTATCTGAACCCCAGTCTCATAAAATAGTCCATACTACAATGTGGACTTCACATACCTGAGTATGCGTCTAGCCGCATCCAAATGCGGTTTCCTTGGAGCCTCCATAAACTGACTTACCAATCCAACAGCATAGCTCAAATCTGGCCTGGTAATAGTCATATAAATCAAACTTCCTAATATGCGTCTGTACATAGTAGGGTCTTCCAGAAGCTCACCTGCACCTATGCTCAGCTTCACATTCTGCTCCAAAGGAACTGAAATAGGCTTACAGCCTGTCATCCCATATTTAGACAGCATGTCCAATCCATACTGCCTCTGTAAGAGCTGTATCCCACTTGGTGATCTAATCACCTCAATGCCCAAGAAATAACGCAGCTCTCCCAAATCCTTCATCTCAAACTTCTGCTTCAATAGCATTTTCACATGAAGGATATCTTCATCACTGTCACCTGTCATAATCAAATCATCAACATAAATGACAAGTAGCATAATACCTTTCTCTATTTTTCTCACATAAAGTGAGAAATCTGCCTTGGAAATCTGAAAGCCAATAGTGACAAGATACTATCCTATCTTGTCAGACCATGCTCTAGGTACTTGCTTCAAGCCATACAAGGCTTTCTTCAACCTGCAAACAAACTCAGGATGAACAGCATGCATATAACCTGGTGGCTGCTCCATATAGACCTCTTCTTGCAAATCACCATGCAAGAAGGCATTCTTTACATCCATCTGATGTAAAGACCATCCCTTTGATGTAGCCATAGCAATGACTGCTCTTACGGTTGCCGTCCTTGCAACCGGACTGAATGTTTCTTCATAGTCAATGCCATATGTTTGTGCATACCCCTTGACTACTAATCTTGCCTTGTATCTGTTCACAGAACCATCTACATTGTGCTTCACCTTATAAACCCACTTACAGCCAAGTGCATTCTTACCTTTAGGCAAAGGTACCAATTCCCATGTAGCATTTGCTTCCAAGGCATCCATTTCTTCATCCATGGCTTTCTCCCATTTTTCTTTTCCCATGGCTTGCTCAAAAGAAGTGGGTTCTGGTTCCTGTATCACTTTGACCATATATGCATAGTGAATGGCTGTAAATCCATCATATTTCAGTCTATCCACAGGATACCTAACTCTGGTTGACCTGCGCAAAGTAGGTTCACTCCCAGGTGCTCTCAAAACATCCCTGGTCTTCCTTACTCCAGGTGTAACAATAGAAGGAATACCCAACTCATCATCAATGCTCTGTTCTGAGCCACTGGATTCACCATCCACATAAGAGTGACCTGCATTCACATCAAACATGGGCTGATCAACCTTCTCTTTTCTTTTGCGTGATACCTGCATACCACTATCTGCATTACTTTGAGAAGATTCTCCTGATATCAATCTGCCTGTCCATGGCGAAGAATGTGAACCACTGCTAGAGGACGCTCCAGGTCCACTAATATTTTGTGACTGCTGCTGTGAATTCTGTGCAGCATTACCATTTTGTGCATCTACATCATCAATCACATTTACTGGTTTATACCAGCTACTCATCTCATAAAAAACAACATCTCTGCTCACTGTAAACTTACGAGTAGAAGGGTTATAGCATCTATACCCTTTTTGCTGTAGAGAGTAACCAATAAAGATGCACTTCTTAGCTTTTGGATCCAACTTGGATCTCAACTCATCTGGCACAT